>NC_090656.1:183531635-183776635 GCF_040937935.1 Hyperolius riggenbachi
ACTTAGATTCTAACCTCAGTAGAGGGAAGCCTCTGGATGATCTCTAGAGGCTTCACCAAGCCTCCTGCAACCCAACGCTTCTTGCTGGGACCCTCTTCCCGTCCAAACCCCTGCCTGAGTATGAGCGTGTCTGCACTGCACAGCCACAATCATGGCCTGCTCCTGCACAGCTGTATGAAGGAAAGAGCTGTGCTATTGTGCAGGCAGGGGACAATTGGGCACCTGCGCAGTGTGGCTGCAGGAGAATGTCCGTGCAAATTTATTTGACAAGCTCTTGTTGAATATGTCCAGAGGGTCCCAGCGCTGAATCAGCAGGGTGAAGGAGGATGGAAGGAGCCACAGGTTTCCCTTTACTAAGTCTCCATCTTTTGCAAATGTGTGTTACCCATAGGTATATTTTAAAACAAAAGCAGTTGCCTGGCAGTCATTCGGATGTTTCAGGCTTCAACAGTGCCTGAATCAAACAGCTAAAACACGCCTGTGGCTAATCAGTCTTAGAACATCTAATCCTGGAAAGCCGCGAATGTGCCTGTGCAGGTGATACGGCTTGCTTGGCAGTTGGAAACAGATGTTATTTCCCACAATGCAACGAGGTTCACAGGCAGGAAACTGTTAGGACCACCGTCATCATCAGACATCACACTGTGGGAGGGATTTCACCACAACATCAGCCATACAGACCCCTTGATGATCTATTTGAGAAAAAGTAAAGAATTCTCGTGGGAAAGGAAGTATCAGCTACTGATTGGGATGAAATTCAATCCTTGGTTAAAGTTTCTATTTAAAACCCCTCTTTAATTAAGTTTCCCCTCTTTGGTTTATATGGCAAGAACAGAGAGGTTACCTTCCATGGACAGCAATGGCTGCAACACCGGTTTTCTCAATAATTTTCACTAAGCTGAGAGTTTCTTCTAGCTGAAATATGAAGGATTTTAACATACATTAAAAAGCAGCATGAAATGTGTTTTATGAAACTATACACAAGATCTAAAGTAATGCATAGCAATTTTAGCAACTTAAACTGCTAAGTGTAGAAAAAAATTAAGGTAAAAATTAAATGTATCATAGCAATATTTAAAGTGTACCTGAGATAGGGACTTATATATAAAATAAACATACTGTACCTGGGGCTTCCTCCAGCCCCCTCCAGGCTTATCGATCCCACGCCTCCTCCACCTCCTCGTTTTGCCGCAACTGGCCCTGGTAAGTCGTTCAGTCGGCGCAGTCCAGCCGAGTGCGCTCTCGTGTCTCCCTGTCATCGCCAGGGGGCATACTGGTTTCAATATTCAATAATACAGCTTAACTAAACCCTACTCTCACACAGAACCCTCCCCTTGTGGTGCCTAACCCTAAGACCCCCCCCCCGTGTTATTTAAACACTAAGACCCCCACTGGTGCCTAAACCTAAGACCTGCTTGGTGGTACCTAACTCTAAGACCCCCACAGCCCCGCTGGTGCCTAAACCTAAAACCCCCTTTCCTGATGCCCTTTCAAATGTAGAAATGATAACATATTTGATAGCGTAAAATGTATACATCCAAACAAAATACTATGACAAACACTACAATGTTGCAAGTTTCAAAAACAGAATATATTTCAAAAACTGTAATTTTCTAATGTTGAAAACGATATATATCGGGCGCCCATTTTTCTGTTTTGGGCACCATATTAACGATATTTGCATTAGTACCAATGGCGATGCCTAAATTGGCCACTAGCCACCAGCACCCTTTTTTCCTGGGGCCCATACACTGGTCGATTTCAGCCATCATTCAATCGATTCTATAGAATCGATCGATCAGAAATCGATTCTCGAGAATCAGTTTCAATGGATTTGATCTATCTGAAGGATGGAAGATCTAGGTCGATCTGCTGCTGTTAGCAGATCTATGGCCCATACAGTTGCATTGGATCTAATGGTCCAATGATGCATTTAGATAGATTTCCAATAGATTTAAATCTGAAAATCTATTGAAGTCTGTTCCTAGTGCGTGGCACACATCTGATGGTCAAATCTGTTGCAAATCTATAAGTGTTTGGCCACCTTAAGACAGAAACAGCTCTTACTAAAGTGGCCAATGATCTTCTTAAAGCTAAATCCAAAGGCCATTAATCCATACTCCTTTTTGATCTGTCATCAACCACACCTAACTCCTACCGATACTTTCATCTGCAGGCATAAAGGGCTTCGCTCTCTCCTGCATATCTTCCCACCTCTCTGGTAGGTATTTCACAGTCTTATACTTGGATATGATCTTCTGTCCACATCCTTTGTCTGTGGAAGTACCTCAAGGCTCTGTCCTTGGCCCCCTCCTCTTTTCCATTTACATGCACAGTCTTGGCAAATTTATCAACTCATTTGGTTTCCAATACCATTTATATACAACTGTTTAAAATGTGGAACAGAGGCGCCACCAGGATAAAAATTCATAAAACTTTAAAAGTGCTTGGAGGAAGTGGTGGGCTTGCCTCCCAAAAGCAGACAAGATATCCTGTTTTATATCAATAAATACATTTATTATACGGACCCCAGCACTTTCATTTGGGGTACCCTATAATAAATGTATTTATTGATATAAAACAGGATATCTTGTCTGCTTTTGGGAGGCAAGCCCACCACTTCCTCCAAGCATTTTTAAAGTTTTATGAATTTTTATCCTGCTGGCGCCTCTGTTCCACATTTAAACACACTGTGTCCACTTCTGGTGGAGGGGATTGCTACCCCCATTCTTGGTTCTTTTCTACAGAGAGCGACTTCTGAGCCCTGAGTGAGGACAGGCCTAATCTCCTCACCTGCCTTTATAGTGGTTGCCTGAACGGTCACCCATGTTTGTGAGTATATTTTCTCTCACTTTACCATTAAAACATTTGTCTCAACATACTACACTATATTGGGCTCTCGGTTTTCTCTTTTACATTTATATACAACTAATACACAACTGTACCTCTCGGCCCCAGAACTTAACTCCCTCTTTACAAGTGTTCCTGACTGCTTGTCTGCTATATCCTCTTTCATGACCTCACGTTTCTTAAAACTTAATATGAATAAAACAGAACAAATCATTTTTCCACCGCCTCTGTCCACATCTCTGCATGATATAACAATCTAAAAGTTAATAACTTTAAAACTTCAGTCCCCAAAAGCACGGTGATTAGGGGGGTAATATTTGATTCCTCTCTCGCTCTTTTATTCCTCACATTCACTCCCTAACCAGCTACTGTCATCTCAGGACACTACTAAATTGTTAGTAGTCTTGCCCGGACTATTATAATATACTGCTTTGTGGACTGGCACCACTCCAATCTGTACTGAACTCGGCTGCTCGACTCATTCATCTTTCTTATCGCTCTTCCTCTGCTCTTCCTCTCTGTCAAGCACTTTACTGGCTGCCAATTAACGAGAGAATCCATTTCAAACTCTTTACCCTAACCTACAAAGATCTTCACAATCTCTATTCCCTATACATCTCCTCAATGGTTTCCAGGTACCAACCCAACCACAATCTCAAATCTGAATATGACCTTTTGTCCTCCTCTAGAATTCCCTCCTTGCATTCACATAAACAATATTTTGCATGTACTTCACCTCTCCTCTGGAATCCCCTGCCACAACACATTCGACACTCTCCAACCTTTGATATCTTTCAACGGTCCCTCAAGACTCACTTCAGACATACTTGACGTAGTAAGAGTTGCTGAACAATTAGTAAATTAGCAGCTATGTGTATGACTGGAGTTTTTCACACAGGTTCTTCTAAATAAACTCCAGCTATACTGCCTTTTTTGAAAAATGAAAAAACTTCTTAGACTATGAGTTTATTATGCAAGAGCATTCACATCTGTTTTTTGCTTCAACAGGTGAATGATCTGACTGTCAATAGAGGTTTCTTAAACGATAAGTGAACCTACACCATGTTTATATGCATTCTACCCCTAACTGCCTCCAATCAACGTGTAGTTATACTTCATTACTGATTATTGATCTGTTCAGCAGACAGTAGTCTACTAACGCTTCCCTATTACCAGCAGTAGTGTTGGCCGTGTCTAGGAAAACTCATGAAAAAGCATGTGATCAGTTTAGTCAGGTCTCTGATTTACTAGTCATGATCATGTGCTAAAGCAGAATGTGATCACGGCAAATCAGAGCTTGCAAATCTATCAGCTGATCAAACAAATCACATGCTTCTCCATGAGTTTAGACATGACCTTCACCAACCAGCTGTCTGTACACTGGATACCAGGGATCTGTGGCTGTCATCTTCCACTGCATTCCCACTGCCCTCCAAACTAGCTACCACTGTGATTCTACATACTTACCATATCTGTGACTGCCAGGTCTGATCTAGGCATAGAAAGGAAGGAAGTCGATTACAGAGAGAACTACTCAGGCACAGAACAGATCACAGATATTGGATTAAGATCACAGATGCTTAAAAACCCAATGGTGAGAAATTTAGCGGTTGGAGAAAGATCAGGGCAATGGGGAAGTGCCTGAAAACAAAAAACATAGCCAGGGAGTTTTTCACATCTCTTTGGGTGAGCAAACTTGGTAATAGATTATATTTGAATGATTACTCAAGGGATAATATGGGGATGGTTTAGCACAATGACATGTGAACCCAACGTATTTATGTAGTGCGAATTTATAGTGTACTTATTTTTTAAATCCTTCATGACCAAAGGAAGTTCTGTCTTAACTCTTCTTTCTAGTGGCTCTACAGTGGGTCACTATCTCTATCTAGTATGAAGGCTGTTTAGAATTTTATATGGCTTTACCACTTTTGCTGCACTAGTAAGGTTCTATTGAGTCTCAGGGAGTGCTAGTTTGTGGATGGATTTGCTGTTTCGGAAGCCAAGCCAAGCCCATTCCCATCCCTTGCCGCTATCCCTCTCCACCAGCCATATTGATAGAAATAACAGCACATGCCGCCACCACCAATACTAAGGCTAGGACGATGGCACACATGAGGATACTTAATAGATTCTTAGTTTTATTCTAATGAGAGTATGGTGATCCGCCAAGGCTCACCAGAGCCCCAGTTGACATAGCAGCCAGTGGTAGTGAAGTACTATTACACAGTCTCAGGGCCATGTCATACAAGAGATGTTGTTGATGCTACCAGTTCATGTTAAGTAGTTAGTATTGATGTCAGCTTATGATTTTAGGACAATTTTTCTGTCGGGTCCCTTTTGGTGCTCCTCAGTAAATCAGGTCATTATATCACCTCCTATAGTATTCAAGATGAAGGCTGAATACGTCCCCTGAAAAACTGGGATAAAAGCTGGTGTGATGGCATGGAATTCCATTACTTGATAGCCATCCCATAAACACAGGGAAGTTCACATATAAAATAGACAGTTCAACCACTCATTGCCTTTCACCACTGCCAAGCCTTGTCTAAAGTTTAGACAAACAAAACCAGATACTTACCTATGGAGATGGAAGGCTCTGGGTCCTATAGAGCCTTCCTTCTATCCTGGTACCCGCATTCCAGCGAAGTCACCCCGGTTTGAATCCCCCACCACCAGAGGCTTCGGGAACCCAAGTGCTCCCGAAGACAGGCGTCTCTGTACTGCACATGTGAGAGCGCTACCGCCCATCTTTGAAAGTACTTGGGTTCCTGAAGACTTCCAAAGGCTCCCGCAGTGGCAGAGAGCAATATTCAACCAATCGGTCAGACACCGAGGGACCGTGAAAGGAACGGGAAGGCTCTAGTGTTCCCCAACCCTGTCCTCAAGGCCCACCAACAGTGCATGTTTTGTGGAAATCCACAGAGGTAGTTAATCAGCTCTGCTGAGACACTAATTACCTCACCTGTGCATGTTTGTGGTTTTCTGCTAAACATGTACTCGGTGGGCCTTGAGGACAGGGTTGGGTAACTCTACTCTATAGGACCCAGAGCCTTCCCTCTCCATAAGTGAGTATATGTTTGTTTTTTTCCCAGCTTAAAATTTAATTTAAATGACTAGAATACTCATGTGGAAAGATCCAAGTAGGTGCAAGAGAAAATAAAAAATAAATAGAAAATAAAAAAGGGCAAACAAACAACTTGGAAAATAAAGTTGCCTCACTATACAGGACTACCCCACTCACAATGGCATTGATTCATGAAATTGCAGTAATATTACCGTGCATACACACCGCAACGTAATAATACAAAGTGCATGGTAACGTGAGCTTATCTCGCGGTGTTACGGTGCAAGTAGGTATTACAAGGTATGACCACAGTTTGCAGAAACACTGGCACTGAATCAGTAGTGTGAAAAGGTGTTTATTGTAAACCATATGGTACATGCAAATATAAATGCCAATAAGATGCAACCATATGCACAGCAAGCTATGTACAAACAACCAGGGAAATGCAGTGACAAATAAGGCCCATACACACATCGGATTTTTCCGAACGACGGGTCGTTTGAACGTCCCGTCGTTCAGTCGTCCGCACGCCAAATCGGGCGTGTGTACAGACTGTCGTTCGGGTGATAAGACTGATTTTGAACGATCCGCCCGGCGGATCGCTCAAGACTAGTCTTATCACCCGAACGACAGTCTGTACACATGCCCGATTTGGTGTGCGGATGACTGAACGACGGGACGTTCAAACGACCTGTCGTTCGGAAAAATCCGACGTGTGTATGGGCCTATATACTGTATACAATGATGCAAATATGATGCAAACATATACAACCCACATCCACCGCAACTATATACAGGTGATCACCAATCAATGAGAACATGCAAACCAACCTATCTATCTAACTAACTAGTGCAAATAACGATGAATATATACAAATATACAATTTATACAAATCAGCACGGTATCACAGGGAACAGGCAAATCAAGACAGAGTATCAGGGTCAGCAACGGGTAATCAGATACATACAAGGCACAGAGGAATAAACGGAAGCAGAGTCAGGACAAGCAAAGGTTCAGCAACAAGTCATCAGATCAAGCAAACAGGGTGCAAAGATCAGGAATCAGAGAACAGGCGTGACCAGGAACTCAGACCGACAGGGAACAGAAGTTCTGGCAATTGTTTGGAGGAAGAGGCAGTCTTTATATAGTCCATGTAACAGGAAGCAGCTGGTAGTAAGTGATCAGAGTTCCATTAGATGCCTCTGCAGGCCAGACAAAGAACTGCAAGTCCTTGTATGCAATGACAAGCCACCCGCTGGTGAATAGCGGAAATCCAAGGCAGTCCAACTCCATACCACCACCAGCAGGCAGGAGATGACAGAACATGATTTCTAACACACGGTAGTTACACGCTTGCGACGAGATGATTACCACATGCTTTGTAATACCACCGCGCGATGTGTAAGCGTGGTAATATTACTGCAATTTCATGGATCAAGTCTAATATTTCCATCAGGAAGGGGGCAGGTTCAATTCAGAATCCCCCCTTTCCCGATGTAGTGTACCACAGCGAAAAATCCACCCGGGCTCTAGCCTAAGTAACCGACCATATAAATCACCTCCTCTCTTTGGTTTATTTTTAAAATGGCATAGGGCACTTAAGGGTGAAGGCATCAACCTGACCATTCCGACATATGAAGATGTATTGTGCTACTAAAGGCCACAAACACACTGAAACGAAACTCTGCTGCCACTATTTTTCATGCGCCCCCCAAAAGAGTTCCATCTGTAGGCGACATTCTCATAGGCGCCTATGGCTTGTCCAAATTTCCCCTGGTGCCACTCTTGCCCAAATTGTCCATTTCATGCTCCTACATAGATGTTCTAGATAGACTAGTAATACTAATATAAAACACCTGTTCATTTAACCACCCTAGCGTTCTGGACGAGCTGAGCTCGTCCAAGAAAAAGTTGCTGCTAGTGTTTCGGACGAGCTCAGCTCGTCCAGCACTTCCCCCACTCACCGCTGTGCAGCGCGTGCATTCGGCCGCCTTCTCTGTGCTGCTGCGGGGCTCCCTCTCCCTCCTGCTGGGCTCTGATCACCGGTCCCCGGCTCCCCCGATCCTCCGGTCCCCGCTCCCCTCTTCTCTACGCAATTCTCCGGAGATCCGGCAGTCAGGGAAGATGGCGTAGCCCAGCCACTTCCTCTGACGCCGGCTCCTGCGCCCCCTAGTGTCCGTCGCGGCGACAGCATCATTAGATTACATAGGGAAACAAACTCTATGTAATCCAATCATGCTACTGTAATTCAAAAAGTTGTGTGCACAAACACAAACACCTGTCAGCTCTCAATAAAAGCCCTGAACCGTTACTGCCTCTCCCTCTTTCAGAGTCCCCAGAGTCCAGTGTTAGTCTGTTGTCAGCTATCATCTGTGATTTCTGTGCGATTTCTGCTTTTTTCCAGCCTTAGCTTCGTTCATATTACTGTCAGATTGCGTATTGCTTTCCGTCTTTTTCAAGACGCTGTGATCCCTGTGCGTTTGCTTTTGCCGTTTTTTTGTTGTTGTTTTTTTTTGTCGCTGCCCGTGACCCCGTACCCTGCTTGGGGTCATGGCCTCGTCCTCCCGGAGGCGTGTGCGTGACGAGGAGTTGCTGGATGTCCTCGAGGCAAGCGACAGCGAAGACGAGCTCCTAGAGGAATCGACAGACAGCGAGGTTCCCGATAACCTGTCTTCGGAGACGGAGACCAGTGATGAGGAAGCCGAGGAGCCAGTGACGGTCGCACGCACCTGGTGTGAGCTGGGGAGCCCCACTCAAGCTCCGCCACCCAGGTTCCCCTTCACAGGGGCACCCGGGCAGAAGATCGCGTGCGACGAGAGTCCGCTGTCCTTTCTGGAGCTCTTCCTGACTGATGACGTCATCCGCAAGATCGTTGAGGAGACGAATCGCTATGCAGCGCAACATCAGCAGGAATCTTCTCTACCCAGGTTCTCGCGGAGCAGGAAGTGGGAACCTGTGACCAGCAATGACATCTGGGTGTTCCTGGGGCTCGTCATCCTCCAGGGAGTTGTTGGTAAGCCGCTGCAGAAGTGGTACTGGACCACTAATAAGATCCTCAGTACGCCCTTCTTTGGATCGGTTATGTCCGAGCCACGGTACACCCTCATCATGAAGTATTTGCACTTCGGAAACAACGAGGAGTTTGATAAGGCCACCCATCCCGCACCCAAGCTGAAAAAAATTTGTGACCTATACCAGATGATTGTTGCGAACTTCAAGGCTGTGTATGTTCCAGATCGCGACATCACGGTTGACGAAAGCCTCATGGCATATAAGGGGAGACTGAGCTGGGTGCAATTTATTGCATCAAAAAGGGCACGCTTTGGGGTGAAGTCGTTTATGCTCTGTGAGGCCAAGTCCGGGTACATCTGGAACTCTGTAATTTACACGGGCAAAGGCACCAAATTTGCCCCTCAGTTCAGCCAGTTTGGGTGTGCCACCTCCTCTGTCCTAACCCTAATTGAGCCATTGCTGGATCAGGGGTACTGCCTGACGACAGACAATTTCTACAGCTCCCCTGAACTTTTTGATTACCTGGTCCAGCATAAAACCGATGCCTATGGTACCTTGAGGGCTAACTGTCGCAATCTGCCGCCGGCCTTTTCTGCCAGGAAGCTGAAGAAGGGGGAGGTCGTTGCCTGGCAGAAAGGCAAAATGATGGCTCTGAGGTGGAAGGACAAACGTGATGTATGTGTCCTCAGCACTATTCATAATGCCGAGACTGTCCGCACCACCAACAGGAGTAAACAGGAGGTGGATAAACCCAAAGCCATACTGGATTACAACAACACTATGGGGGGTGTGGACAGGGCTGATGGAGCCATGACCTTCTACCCGGCTGTCCGCAAGCAGCAGCGGAAATATTATAAAAAAAATTTTCCGCCACTTACTTGAGCAGTGCTTGTGGAATGGCTATGTGCTATACAAGAAAAGCTGTGTAAGGCCTGTACCCCACCATGACTTTGTCTGGCAGCTGACGGAAGCAATCTGCATGAAGTACCCCCCACCAGAGTCAACATCTAGACCGGGGCGCAGGGCATCATATGTCGTGAATCCGACACGGCTTTCAGGGAGACACTTTGTGGAGTACTTGCCACCGACCCCACAGAAAGCAAACCCTACAGGAAGGTGCGTTGTTTGCTGCAATAAGAAGGACAAGGATGGCAAAAAGATGCGGAAGGAGACCCGCACTTTTTGCCCCGACTGTGACGTGGCACTTTGCGCATTACCATGCTTCAAGATCTACCACACTAAAAAAGTGTTCTAAAGTACACTTGTACCCTGTATAATTTTGTTTCTGCCTTCATTTATTTATTTCTGCATTGATTTATTTATTTCTGCATTTTCTTTATATTTCTGCATTGAGGAAAAATGCAAGGTATTTCAGTTTGTCATTAATAAATTTTATTTTATTTTTGACAAGAATTAGTGTTTGACACTTTTATTATACTCAGAATGTATACTAAACTCTTGCTTGGCTCATTTTGGTAAGTTACAGGAAAAAAGGTGCTGAAACCAGTGTTAGTTACCTGGTAACATCCTTTTTAGTAACCTCCAGGACAGGTCCACCATGAGACGACATAGGCTCCTCCCAGGAACAGGAAACCTCCAAATTAGAGCACTCTATAAATTTTAAGCCAACCCCTCCATCGCCAGTCAACTACAAGAACTGTTAACCGTTAAAGAGGCATATTCATATTATTATACACATTCATCTATATATATCCCGTTATCCGGGTGGGTTACGGACCTGTCCTGGAGGTTACTAAAAAGGATGTTACCAGGTAACAAACACTGGTTTTTCCAGTAACCTCCAGGACAGGTCCACCATGAGAAGATGAGCAAGAAATCTTACCAATTTTAGGGTGGGCCGACTGCCTGCAGAACTTTTCTCCCAAAGGATTGTTGTCTTGCAGTCATCAGATTCACCCTGTAATGTCTTGAAAAGGTGCACATACTTGTCCACGTAGCGGCTCTACAAATTTTTTCTGGCGTAGCACCCGCTCTGTAGGCCCATGATGTAGCAGCTGCCCTAGTTGAATGAGCCCTAACTGCACCTAGTAAAGTAGATCCTGTCAACCTATAGGCTTCCTCTATACACAGTCTTATCCACTTGCCTATAGTTCTTTTTGACATCCTCATGCCCTTAGTAGCTCCTGACGAATTAATAAATAGAGCTCTTGATTTCCTAAAATCTGCTACTCTGTCCAAATAAGCAATGAGACACCTCCTAACATCTAAGGTTGGTTCTTCGTTGAAGGAGGGTAATATGATCTCCTGGGATCTATGAAAATTCGTAGCTACCTTAGGAAGGAACTCTTCACATGTTTTTAATATCACCCTATCATTAAATATGAGACAAAAGGGTTCATCACAACAGAAGGCTTCCAGTTCGCTCACTCTCCTGGCTGAAGTAATTGCTACTAGAAAAATAATCTTCATTGTTAATTGTCTTAATGGAATTTCTGATACTGGCTCAAATTGGTCTCCCTTTAAGACCCTTAATACCAAAGAGAGATCCCAACTCGGAATCTTTTTATTAATTATAGGTTTTCTTCTTTCTATGGATCTAAAAAACTGTATGATCAGGGGGTCATTTGCTAATTTTTGATCTAAATAGGTAGATATCGCTGTAACCTGTACCTTCAAGGTACTGAGGGCAATGTTTTTCTCCACACCGTCCTGTAAAAATTCTAATACGGTTGGTATTGTCTCTCCGGAAAATCCTGACTCTTCTTTCCACAAATTGAAAGTCTTCCAGTACTTTAAATATATTTTTCTAGTTACCTTCTTTCTACAGTCGAGGAGGGTACTGATAACTCTCTCTGAGACACCTCTTTCTCAAAGGAGACCTTTCAGAAGCCAGGCACACAGGTTTAGATTTGGTATGTAACTTATACTTCCTCTCTCTACCTGAGATGGTATCCTTCTGTGAGGCAATTTTATCGGACCCTCTAGTCTCATTTTCAGGAGAATCGGATACCAGCTCCTCCCCGGCCAATCTGGAGTTATCATGATCAATGTTGCTCTGGTCTGCCTTAACTTTTGCAAAACTCGAGGTATTAGCTGGATTGGTGGAAACGCATATGCCTTTCTGAATGTCCATCTCTGACTGAGCGCATCTACCGCCTCTGCTCCCTCCCTTGGATTTAGGGAATAGAACCTCTTGCATTTTGTATTTGCTCCGTTTGCAAAGATGTCGAGCTGAGGTCGGCCCCATCTCTTGACCAGATTCCTGAAGACTTTGTTGGATATCTCCATCTCCGAATTTGATAGTCTGTGTCTGCTCAGGAAATCCGCCATGGTGTTCAAAGATCCCTTCAAGTGGACTGCTGTGAACGAGAGGAAGTTCTCTTCCGCTATTAATAGAATTTCCATCGTCAGGTCTAGAAGTTTTCTTGATCTTGTTCCCCCCTGACGATTTATGTAGGCCACTGTCGTGGTATTGTCTGTTCTCAGTTGAACATGTTGCCCCTTCAGGAACTGTACCACCTGTACTAGTACTTCTCTCACTGCTCTTAGCTCTCTGTAATTTGATGACTGATTTCTTATTAGCTTTGGCCAGAGACCCTGAAATATCTTCCCCTCTAAATGGGCTCCCCATCCTAGGAGACTTGCATCCGTGGTAATGCATCTTTGTGCTGGTATTGTCCATAATCTTCCTTCGGTTAGGATCTTTTCCGACATCCACCACTCTAATGAGTTTAGTATTATGTTTGGACATCTCACTTCCCTTTCTAAATCTTCCTGCTTTTTGTTCCAGACTCCCATCATCCAACTCTGGAGCTCTCTTGTGTGTAACAGTGCCCATTGGATGGCAGGAGATGTGTAACGATCGGTGGGTGCAGAGAGTATCTGATTACCGGTGATCTGCAGTATCACCGGAAATACAGATATATACCAGATTATAAGTGATCTGCAGTCTCACCGATAATCCGATATACAAACTAACCTCTGTTCACCTGAGTAGAGTGTAGTGTTTAGTGTAACAGTAACACTTAGAGGACAAGGCCTCAATGCAGCAAGGAGTACTGCACAGATTCCTTCCGCAGACCTGAGCTCTCCAAGACGGGAGGAGTCAGACTGACAGTAGGAAGGTATATCTGAAAGTGACCCTCAGGAGGGAGGATCGCTAACAGAGCGAGGAACCGCCTCTAACGGTAAGGTCGGTTCTCGAGGTCGGACAAGCCAGGTCGTACACACACAGACAGATAAAGTACAAGATCAGGAGGCAAAGGCGGAGTCAAAGTACAGGCAGGGTTCAGCAACGGGGTATCAGATATATCGGGGTACAAAATCAGGAGGCAGAAGCAGAGTCAAGGAACGAGCCGGGGTTCGGCAACAGAGTATCATAAATAACGAGGTACAAGATCAGAGTTCAGAAGGGTGGTCAAGGCAGGCAAAAGTCATAACAGATAATCACAATCAAACTAGTACTTTAGCTATCAACAGAATCTAGCTAAGTGTAGGATTACAGCTCCAGCTGGTCCCGGCACACTTACGGATCTGACTACGGATCTGGGTGCTCCCACATGTGTGATCGCACGCCAGACAAAGAGCAAGTGAACAACCAGCAGTATATATACTCTAGGACCTTTCCAGGACCTCCCTAATTGCTGGTCCAATGGGAGCAGTGGAATTTGTCAGCTGACCCAGCTGGTCAGCCGACACCCTTCTAACTGCTATTTAAACTCTGCCTCTGTGCTCGCGCGCGTGTAAGTCTGAATCTTGGTGGACTATCAGTCCCAGCCACACCAGTACTGTCATGCAATGAATCTAATGCAGGGGGCCGCCTCTGATGCGGATTCCGCCGTTACCAATGCGGATTCCGCCGCACTGCCCATGCGGCATGCAGCGTTTTTTTTCCGCGTTGTGACGCCATGCTGGACGCGGAAACAGCCGCCTCACCTCGAGAGACGGCGGCTTTTCCGCGTTTCCTCACAGTACCCCCCTCCCGAGGAGTGGACTCCGGACAACTCCTACCAGGTTTCTCGGGATGTAAGGCGTGAAATTCCCTCCTTAATTCGTCCGCATGCATGCGACTCCCCGGTACCCATTGTCTCTCCTCAATGCCGTACCCTTTCCAATGTACGAGATATTGTACCGAGTTTTGTACAACGCGTGAATCTAAAATCTTTTCTACCTCGTACTCAGGTTGGTCATCCACCAACACAGGAGGAGGAGGAGTGGGACCCACATGGACTGATGGCTTAAGCAGGGATACGTGGAAGGACCTTACCCCACGCATGCTGGCGGGAAGATCAACAGCGTAAGTGACGTTGTTGATCCTTCTGGCTATCGGGAAAGGCCCGACAAACCTGGGACCCAACTTGTCTGAGGGCTGTTTCAGGGCCAAGTGACGTGTGGATACCCAAACCAAGTCTCCTGGTTGGAATCTCCACTCCAAAGACCGTTTCTTGTCAGCTTGACCCTTCTGACTCAGAAACGCCTTTTCCAAACTGTCTCTCACCGTCCGCCAAATATCTATAAAAGACCTTTGCCAAGCCTCCAGAGCTGGAAACGGAGTGGAGGCCACTGGTAACGGTGAAAATTTGGGCAATCTTCCAGACACAACCTGGAACGGAGAAAATCCAGTGGAAGAACTTTTCAAATTGTTTTGTGCAAATTCTGCAAAGGGCAGAAATTTGACCCAGTCATTCTGCGCCTCTGCAACGTAGCATCTCAAAAACTGCTCTAACGCCTGGTTGACCCTCTCCGTCTGACCGTTGGTCTGTGGGTGGTAGCCCGATGAAAACGACAGCTTCATGCCCATTTGATGACAGAATGCCCTCCAGAATTTAGATACGAATTGGACTCCCCGATCGGACACTATGTTTTCCGGAATGCCGTGCAACCGGAACACGTGTTTGATAAACAAGTCTGCCAATTCCTGGGCTGAGGGGAGTCCTTTCAAGGGCACAAAATGGGCCATCTTGCTGAAGCGGTCGACTACCACCCAAATGACCGACATGCCCTCTGATCTGGGAAGCTCACCCACAAAATCCATGGACAAGTGGGTCCATGGTTCACTCGGGGTGGGTAAAGGCTGCAACCTCCCTACAGGTGCCAGCCGGGAGGGTTTGCTTTTAGCACATACCGCACAATCCTTAACAAATTCTTTGCAGTCGGCTGCCAGAGACGGCCACCAAGCGCACCTGGCCACAAGATCCTGCGTTCTAGATGCCCCAGGATGTCCCGCATTCTTGTGTGAATGGAATATCTGTAGCACCCGGAGACGGAATGGCAGAGGCACAAATAAAACCCCCTCAGGCTTCCCCTCAGGGACATCCTGCTGAAAAGTACTCAAGGTCTCTGTCCAGTCTTCCCAGGTCTCTGTTACGGCCAGCACCAAATTTTGTGGGACAATGGTCTCTGGGGCAGAAGGCTGTGCTGTCTCCAACTCAAAGCATCTGGACAGGGCATCTGCCTTAATGTTCTTGCTACCCGGGGTATACGTAATTATGAACCTGAACCTCGAAAAAAACAAAGACCATCGAGCCTGACGGGGACTTAATCTCTTAGCCCCCTTGATGTATTCTAGATTCTTGTGATCCGTGTATACAGTAATTGTATGTTCTGCTCCTTCCAGCCAGTGACGCCACTCCTCAAAGGCAAGTTTAATGGCTAAGAGCTCTCTGTTGCCTATATCGTAGTTTCTCTCTGCCGGAGAGAACCTACGAGAGAAATACGCACAAGGGTGTAGCCTTCCCTGCAAGCCTGACCGCTGAGACAGCACAGCCCCTACCCCAACCTCCGAGGCGTCTACCTCAACAATAAAAGGATAAGAGGTGTCTACATGTCTCAGGATGGGTGCGGAACAAAACAAATCTTTTAAAGTGGAGAAAGCACTTAATGCATCAGGAGACCAGTGGGTGGTATCTGTCCCTTTTTTCGTAAGACAGGTGAGGGGTGCGATAACCGTGGAATACCCCTTTATGAACCTTCTATAATATTTCGCAAAGCCTAAAAACCGCTGTAAAGACTTCAACCCAACCGGCTGAGGCCATTCCAAAACAGCGGAGACTTTGGCGGGGTCCATAGACAGGCCCGTGGTGGAAATTATGTACCCCAGAAAGGCGACAGATGTGACTTCAAAAATACACTTCTCAATCTTAGCGTAGAGTGAGTTTTGTCTTAATTTGTTGAGTACAAATTTCACATGCATTCTGTGCTCAGAGAGGTTGTTGGAGAAAACAAGTATATCGTCTAGATAGACCAGCACAAATCTCCCCAACACCTCTCTGAAGACCTCGTTGATGAGTTCCTGGAAAACGGCCGGGGCATTACATAACCCAAAGGGCATCACCAGATACTCGTAATGCCCGTCTGGCGTGTTAAAGGCCGTTTTCCACTCATCGCCCTTTCTAATGCGCACCAGGTTGTACGCGCCCCGTAAATCCAGCTTTGAGAAGATCTTAGCATCGGTGACCTGCGTAAATAAATCGTCTATCAGGGGTAACGGATAGCGATTCTTTACCGTGATCTTATTTAGTCCCCGGTAATCAATACAGGGCCGCAGGCCCCCGTCTTTCTTTTTAACGAAAAAGAAACCTGCTCCAGCAGGCGATCGGGACGGCCGGATGAAGCCTTTGGCTAAATTGTCACGGATATATTCCTGCATAGCCAATTTCTCTGGCCCAGATAAATTGTACAAATGACCCCGAGGGGGCATACAACCTGAACGTATATCAATGGGGCAATCGAAAGGGCGATGTGGGGGTAACTTGTCTGCAGCCTTGGGACAGAATACATCAGAATATTCCACATATTGCTCAGGTACCCCCTGTACATGAACCCTGGTTTGGCCCAATGTCACCTTCCCTAAACATCGCTGAAAGCAGTGTGCTGACCAAGAAATTAGTTGGCCGGTGGCCCAATCAATGTGTGGAGAATGAAGGTGCAACCATGGCATGCCGAGTATAATGGTGGAGGTTGTCATATGCAACACAAAGAACTGTAACTTTTTCCAGTGCAGTACCCCTATGGTGACCCCCACCTCTGGTGTCTGAGACAGTGGGTGATTCCCTTGCAGAGGAGAGTCATCCACTGCCGTAACCTGGATGGGTGGTTGTACTGGTGTGAGCGGAATACACAATCTCTTAGCAAACTCAAAATCCATAAAATTTGCCGCGGAGCCTGAATCGATAAAGGCTTCCGTGACCTCAGTCTTATCTTCCCACGTAACGGTACAGGGAAGAAGCAATCGTTTTTCTTCTAGGGGTAAAAGTCGGACGCCCAGGGTGCTACCCCCCACCACTCCTAAGCGGTAGCGTTTTCCCGGCTTATTGGGGCAGTTCTGTACTATATGCCCCCCTTCACCGCAGTACAAACACAGCTGTTCGGTCATTCTCCGTCTTCGCTCTACCTGGGTTAATTTTGACCGAGCAATCTGCATCAGCTCAGAAGGAGGCAAGACGGGAGAAGGTGAAATAGTAGGAGGTGGAGTCACTGGGACCGTGGTGTAAGATACCCCTCTGAGACGGGAACTACCCCTGGTCTGTTTTTGGTAGCGCAGCCTGCGGTCGATTCGGATGGCCGCTGAGATGGCCTCATCGACTGTTCTGGGCTCGGGCTGGCTTAACATCAAATCAGAGACCTCATCGGACAGCCCTGACAAGAAATGATCTAATAGGGCATAGTTGTCCCACCTGGCCGTAACTGACCACCTCCTAAACTCGGCCGCGTAATCTTCGACCGGACCTTCGCCTTGACCCAAAAGCTTGAGCTTCCGCTCAGAAGTCGAGGCAAGGTCCGGATCGTCGTAAATTACTGCCATAGCTTTAAAAAATTCCTCTACAGAGGTAAGAGCTTTGTCTCCGGCGAGCAAGCTATACGCCCAAGACTGGGAGTCGCCGGACAACAAAGTTTTAATAAACGTGACCCTCTGGGTCTCAGTACCCGAAGATTGGGGTCTCAACTCAAAATAGGACAACACCCTACTCCTAAAATTTCGGAAGTCAGATCTGTGGCCGGAAAAGCTTTCAGGTACAGGCATACGTATGTCAGAGCTAGGAGAGGATCGCACATGATCCACTGATGTCTGGAGGGTTTGTACAGACCCTGATAGGGCATCAATAAGAGTTATGTGAGTGCCCAGTACTTGATTGATGTTGTCCACCGAAGCGGCAAGTACACCCAGACAATCAGTGTTTGCGTCCATTTTGTATTTTGGTCTGGCGTTCTGTAGCGATCGGTGGGTGCAGAGAGTATCTGATTACCGGTGATCTGCAGTATCACCGGAAATACAGATATATACCAGATTATAAGTGATCTGCAGTCTCACCGATAATCCGATATACAAACTAACCTCTGTTCACCTGAGTAGAGTGTAGTGTTTAGTGTAACAGTAACACTTAGAGGACAAGGCCTCAATGCAGCAAGGAGTACTGCACAGATTCCTTCCGCAGACCTGAGCTCTCCAAGACGGGAGGAGTCAGACTGACAGTAGGAAGGTATATCTGAAAGTGACCCTCAGGAGGGAGGATCGCTAACAGAGCGAGGAACCGCCTCTAACGGTAAGGTCGGTTCTCGAGGTCGGACAAGCCAGGTCGTACACACACAGACAGATAAAGTACAAGATCAGGAGGCAAAGGCGGAGTCAAAGTACAGGCAGGGTTCAGCAACGGGGTATCAGATATATCGGGGTACAAAATCAGGAGGCAGAAGCAGAGTCAAGGAACGAGCCGGGGTTCGGCAACAGAGTATCAGAAATAACGAGGTACAAGATCAGAGTTCAGAAGGGTGGTCAAGGCAGGCAAAAGTCATAACAGATAATCACAATCAAACTAGTACTTTAGCTATCAACAGAATCTAGCTAAGTGTAGGATTACAGCTCCAGCTGGTCCCGGCACACTTACGGATCTGACTACGGATCTGGGTGCTCCCACATGTGTGATCGCACGCCAGACAAAGAGCAAGTGAACAACCAGCAGTATATATACTCTAGGACCTTTCCAGGACCTCCCTAATTGCTGGTCCAATGGGAGCAGTGGAATTTGTCAGCTGACCCAGCTGGTCAGCCGACACCCTTCTAACTGCTATTTAAACTCTGCCTCTGTGCTCGCGCGCGTGTAAGTCTGAATCTTGGTGGACTATCAGTCCCAGCCACACCAGTACTGTCATGCAATGAATCTAATGCAGGGGGCCGCCTCTGATGCGGATTCCGCCGTTACCAATGCGGATTCCGCCGCACTGCCCATGCGGCATGCAGCGTTTTTTTTCCGCGTTGTGACGCCATGCTGGACGCGGAAACAGCCGCCTCACCTCGAGAGACGGCGGCTTTTCCGCGTTTCCTCACAAGATGTTGACGTCAGAAAACCTAGTATTCTCATGACTTCTCTTATTGTCAGAACTGGGTTCCTTATACAGTCCTGTATTATTTTCTTTAGTTTTGTCATCTTTTCTTCTGTTAAATACAGTCTTCTCCTCTCTGAGTCTATCACAACTCCTAGAAACTGTATTCTTGACTTCGGCTGTAGCACCGACTTTTCCCAATTTATAATCCATCCGAGAGTCTGTAGTTGATCTAGTACTCTCTCTGTGTCTTCTTCCGCTTGTTGATATGAGTCTGCTACTACTAATAAGTCGTCTAGATAGGGAATCACTAGGATTCCCTTTACATGTAAGTCTTTTATCACTTCTCCCATCACTTTTGTGAAGATGCGAGGTGCTGATGAAATTCCGAAGGGCAGGACTCTGAACTGGAAGTGTTGAATTGATTCTTTTTCTTTTATTGCAAACCTCAGAAATTTTTGTGACGACTCTCTTATTGGAATGTGCCAATAAGCATCTCTTAGATCTATATTCGTCATTACACAGTTGAGGGTTAGTAAGTTTCTCACAGAGAAGATTGATTCCATCCTGAATCTTTGATAAGTCACAGAAGGGTTTAATGGCTTCAGGTTCAGAATTAACCTGAATTTCCCCGTCGGTTTCTTTACCATGAATATGGTCGAGTAAAAACCCCTGCGAAGCTGATCGCACGGTACCGGAACTACCACTCTTTCCTCTATCATGCCTTTTATGATGCTTTGCAAAGCCTGACGCCTTTGTTTCTCTTTTGGAAGAGGAGTGGAAATGAACCTGTTTCCCGGAAGCGACCGAAACTGAATTTTGTACCCCTGACTTACAAGATTGAGGATGAAATCGTTTTTGGTTATGTTCGTCCATTGGGAATAAAATCCTGTTAGACGACCCTCAACTCTTTCTTTGGCGTCACTTCTTTTCTTGGTTTTCTGGGTTCCGAAAAAGAAAATTCTTTCTCGTTCCCTCTCTGTTGATGGCCCAGTGTTTTCTTCTCTGCTGAGGTTTATCCCTGTTTTCTTGCCTATTTCTTCTAAAGAATCTTTTGTTCTGTATATATTTCTTCTTCTTTGGAAACCCCTTCTTTCTATCGCTAGTTCTTTCTAATATTTCGTCTAGCTGGGCCCCAAATAAAAGCTCCCCATCAAAAGGTATGTTACATACCCTAGCTTTAGAAGCCTGACTTCCATCCCAATTTTTAATCCATAAATTACGTCTGGCGGAATTAATTAGGGCAGTCGTTCTTGCATTTACCCTTATGTTTTCTGCTGCCGCATCAGTTATGTAGTCTGTGGCCTTTGAAACCACTTCAAGTGATTCTAAGATTTCTTCCTTAGATGCCCCTTTTTCTACCTTTTCTTCTACTTTCTTAACCCATACTGCTAACACTCTCGATACACATGTTGTTGCAGCTGCTGGTCGAAAATTTGCTCCTGCTGAGGTCCATGCCTTCTTCAGAGCAAATTCCACCTTTTTATCCTGTGGATCCTTAAGGTATCCGAGGTCCTCAAAAGCTAATTCATTGTCCTTATTTACTTGAGAAAAAGCTGCGTCAAGCCTAGGACACCGATCCCATATCTTGGCATCTGTTTCTGCAAATGGAAATCTTTTAATAAACCCCTTAGACATGAATAACTTTCTATCCGGGTATTTCCATTGACTCAGAATAGTATTCTTTGTAGACTTATGCACAGGAAAAGTAAGGGCCTCCTCTGGTTCCATTCCCTGGTACAATTTATCATGTAGTGACACTTCTTCAGATTTCTTTGTCTCAATCTTCAAAGTATTATTAATCGCCAAGATAAGTTGGTCAGTTTCATCAGCCGGAAACCTGAACATAGAAATTTTCCTTATATCTGACTGACTCTCTATACTTTTAACCGAAGATGCATCGGAATCATCTCCATCATCCTCCTCTCCTTCCTCTTCCATTTCCTCTTCAGAGGAAGAAATAATAGGTCTTTTAGTGGAGGATTTACTTTTACTCTTACTTTTTGCAGGCCGTTCGGGCTGAGTAGCATCACTATTAGGTGTAGGAGTTACCGGTACTGTTGTACTAGGGCCTGCATTACTAGTATCTGTAGCTGGGGTCATGGCAGCAGAGAAAACTTCTTTCAACGATTTAATTGTATCAGACATCTCCTGCTTAACAGCTGACATAATCTCCTCCTTTAATCCCCCTGATTGTTCCTGAATTAGTTTAACAAAACAGGGTTGGCAAAACTGCTTATTATAAGTATGGGCAAGTTTTGTGTCACAGAGCGGGCAACGCCTCCTAGGCCTTGACGGGTCAGTAGACTCTGTGCCCTATAATAAAACACAATAACAAAAGAAGTGTCACCTGTCTGTCTAAAAAGACCTCTGTAAAGCAACACCCTTGTGCCCATGACAGAATGTGAGGAAAGCAGCTTCCCTACCCCAGACAGGAGGAAATAAAAAGGTACTAGTATTTCAGAATAGACTATACCAAGGACCTTTAAGTAAATATTTACTGGATAATGTAACACATTAATTCAAGTACTTCATTAAAGGTGTCCACATAAACACATTGCAGAGACCACCAAAATCCAGAATATATTAGCATAATAGCATAGTATAGTATCATATAGTAGCATAGCATAGAATAACATAGCCTAATAAACTGCTATATAATATCACAGACCTCAGACAGACGTAACATATACATATATAATGTCTATGAAGAGACCTCAGATCAGACGCTAAGCTGCCAGGCAAAAACACCAACCAAGTCAGACCTCAGCATAGACGCGGTGCAAGGCGTTCGGCTCATACCGTAAAGGTCCCCAAGCCTTCCGCCACCTTACCTTTCCTGGCTCCTGCTTAGCGTCCATCCTGCTCCGCTCGCAAAACGAAATGCCGAGCAATGCAGGCTTCCGGCGTCTCTTCACCCACGCTTCCGGAAGTGACGTCACGTAAGGGTGGAAGTACGCTAACGAGCGCCGCCATTGAGGGCAAAAACCTTCGCCAACCCTCCGGAGGCCCAGGCTTCTCCTCGTCACTTCCGGCGCGCCACAGCCTCCGCCATCAGGGAATCATGGACGCCGTTCGCGTCCTCGGAACTACCACCACCAGGGCAGCCATGACGCTTCTTGGAGAAGGTAGATATTCTCCTCCTCCTACCGGAACCTCGACCCTCTCCAGGCAGGTCCCCATGCGCCGCCAACCACGGTCCCCAGCACACCTGGCTAGACGGACCGGCGAGCGACATAGAGTACTCTTTCCTGGAACAGGAAACGTCAACTGGCGATGGAGGGGTTGGCTTAAAATGTATAGAGTGCTCTAATTTGGACGTTTCCTGTTCCTGGGAGGAGCCTATGTCGTCTCATGGTGGACCTGTCCTGGAGGTTACTGGAAAAAATTAAATGTACCGCTTTTTGCACAGAAATCCTTGGGAATCAGAACGGAACTCCAGTGAAAATAATGTAGTAAAAAAAGTGCTTCATTTTTCACCATAATTATGTATAAATGATTTAGTCAGTGTTTGCTCATTGTAAAATCTTTCCTCTCCCCGATTTACATTCTGACATTTATTACATGGTGAAATTTTTACTGTGGGCAGGTTATGTAGCTGCTCCTAGCTGTTTTGGCTGTTAGAGACAGCTGTAAACAGCTAATTCCTGTCTGTGAACATTGTTACATTGTGGCAGTTTGCCCAGAGTACCGTGGTACTCAGAGCTTCTTGTGGGAGGGGTTTCAGCACAAAATCAGTCATACAGCGCCCCCTGATGGTCTGTTTGTGAAAAGCATTATATTTCTCATGTAAATGGGGGTATCAGCTACTGATTGGGATAAAGTTCAATTCTAGGTTGGAGTTTCTCTTTAATTTTTCTGGTACCTGCAAGCTGACAAGTAACAGTCACAGAATATCCATCACTTTTCACAAACTGAAGCAGTTTTGAGACAGGATTATACCACAAACTCAGCGCACATGTCAGAAGGATCTGTCAGTCAGTTTGTCAGTTCCAGATGTAGTTCCTTTTAGCAACAGTATAAAGTGTTAGTATTGTGAGGGAAATAAATCCCCCTCTCTAGGTCTAAATAATCCCAAACCATCCAAATTTACTCAAGTTTGCACTTGCATTTGGCCATTAAACAGGGCACAATGACAACACTGACTAAACTAGATACAGAGATTTTTCCAGTGCTCAGACATTTGGTGACTTTGAGGATGGTACTTCATGCTGCTGCTTTACTATAGCTCCCAGGCTTCAGGAAAACACATATACTGTATGACATCTAGTATAAGTTGGTGGCCCATTGCATGGACTTCAGTTTGATGACAGAGTGACCTGGCATTCAGAGAATGCTCTCCATCCACAGCAGATGTCTTACCGGTTCAAAATGTTTAGACCTCGGTTTCCATGGTGACATAGCATCTGCCCGTTTCATAGAGATCTCCGCAAACTGAGTGAGACAACCTTCTTGGCTGACACACCTGTTTGCACTTGCAAGTTTCTCTTTAAGGTTTTTTTTTGCCGAGTAGAGGTTTTCAACTGAAATGTGGCTTTTAAACAGTAGAAAGCTGAGATTAATGTTACAGGACATAGTGGTTAGTACTCTCGCCTTGCAGTCCTGGGTCCCCGGTTCCAATCCCAGCCAGGGCACTATCTGCACTGAGTTTGTATGGTCTCCCAGTGTTTGTGTGGGTTTCCTCTGGGCACTCCAGTTTCCTCCCACATCCCAAAAACATACAGATAAATTAATTGGCTTCCCCTAAATTGGCCCTAGACTATGGCACATGCACTACACAATACATACTGTATGACTATTGTAGGGATTATTATAAACCCCTCTGAAGGATAGTTAAGTGACCAGACAATATACTCTGTGTAGTGCCGAGGAAGATGTCAGAGTCTGGCTATTAAAACAAGCAGGAGTATACCAGTACTACATCTACTTGCCAGAGAGGGGTCCTGGCCAGACTTGGCAGACTGCGAAGGAGCTGACCCTGAAGCGTCCTCCATGATCACAAACAACTAAGTGAATCATGGACATAGCATCTAGCTATATGCACAAAAAAAGGACCCAGCTGAAATTACTAATTGCAGCCCCTGCTGCTTAATTATTCAAATTCGCTGCACATACCTTTTCGAATCAGACTGGATGCTGATTCGTCCTCACCGCCGCGGCCCCTGCCGCATAATTAATTTCAGCCATGTTTGTTATTATCAGCGTCCTGCGCTGAATATTCCTCCTCTGCCACAGCCCCTGCCGCTCTGCAGACCTCAGATCACGCGGGACCCCATCGCCTGAATACTTCCGGGTCAAACGGAAATGAACTTCTTCCATACACGCGCATAAGTCTGCTGCCACACACGGAGATGCCTCCATTACGCTGCAGGACTCCCCACTGCTCACTGCGCAGCTCCTCTGGGAGTTCTGGCACACGTGGCCCCTGCCTCCAGACATGGATAGCGCTCCTGGAGACCTCTCTTCCGCTCCGTCCGGGGACAGGAAACTAAACTGAAGTATAGAAGTAAGTAGGTGCCTTTTATACAGCTGCCTATTGCTTATGCAAATTATTTTTTTTTCAGTTCCTGTCCACGGTGGGGAGGGAGACAGGTCCTCACCAGGGGTGCTGTCCGAATGACGTTCTGGGAAATAAATAATAACAACAATAATAATAAAACAAAACATTGCTTAGTCTCTAAAGTTAGTTTTTCATTCACCTAAAAATATTTCAATCAAAAAAGAGAAAATAAATTCACTTATGCCTTCAGTGTGTGTGTGTGTGTGTGTAACCTCATTTTGGGTTATATCGCATGCCTAATGGCTCTTTGCCAATCACTTTCCACGTTTCTGCTGTGTCCACAGCCTTGGGGCTTAAATCCCTTCACTGTCAGCACAGCGCACTGCCTTCTGGGAAACACGACTATTTATGACACTCAGGTGAGCCAATTACACCTGTTCCCAAGTCTAAACCCTGGACTGGAACTGCAGGAATGACATGCATGGTTTACCCCACTACCACACCTGGATCCCCAAGTGTCCTGTAAGTAACAGCAGTAAACCAGCTATCATCTGGGAACTTTTTTCCCCAAACAGACCACAGTTTACAAGGAATACAAGGTCACTAAGTTGTGTATGAACTTCCTATACATCTATCTAATCATTTTAACTTAACTTTTTTGTATTAAACTTTATTTCCTTTATCCAAATTACAGTATTTCCGGTTATCAGTAAAGTTGAAAATTTTCTAGACATGACTCTCAGTAAAGTTTAATAGGCTCATTTAGAAACAGACATCGGGCTTGTGATTCTTGTTATGTTATAACAAGTGCATATTGTTATTAGTAATTACACGAACCATGTGATCCCCAAGTCATCTGACTGTCTAGTTGGTGAAAGGCTGCTGCAGGTCCTTTGGACACAGAAAGCCTCAACAGTGCTTACACTTTTAGATGGAGAGGGATCAGGCAGCTTGTAATATGACTGTCTTCAAAAGGAGTTTAGACTGAAGTGGTAACTTACATTTATACAGATAAGTCAAGTAAGAAACATTACATGTTTTTTTTCAACGGTCAAAAAGGGAAAAGAAGTAAAGCCGGCACCATCAATAGCTCTTTTACAATTCCCCATCTGGTCCGTGTGGACAGATGGGAGGTACGACCGGCTATGCCGTCGGGCGTGGGGCTGCACCGGCCATAGTGGGGACATCTAGCAGCACACAGCGCAGGTGAGCCTTCTCGCTGCCCATTGGCTTCTAACTTTGCACATGAGTTTCAGGTCCGCTCATGTGACGCGGCGTGGGATTGGCTGACATGTATACACAGCCTGTGATTGGTGTATTTGAATGTAAGGTGTGGTATTTAAACTGCTGTTGTATTGCATTATACTAGACTGTCATTGCTTGATAAAGGAGCAGGTCCATCGCTCAGAAACGTCGCTTGTACCATGTGTACTTTATGAAGGCCTTTAAATAAATTGTAAAAGAGCTATGATAATAAATATTCCACTATGGCTCCTCTTCAGAGCAATGACAAGCCCTCCTCCAGCTCATATGTTTGCCGTTGTGTAGCAACAACTAATCATGCAGTGGCAGCTCAGCTCAGGGAAGTCTCCTTCAGAAGCAAGTTCTTTGCAAACCAGAACTGAGCTCTGAGGAAAGAAAGGAGGCAAGTAAGCTCCTTATTGGCCGGCACACTAGGAGCGAGAGCAGTTGTCTCTTGCTCCTCACAGAAACTTTATGAGCCGGGCCACGTGCTGCATAACTCGCTCTGCTGTGGGGGGAGCATCAGAATAGAATAATCCACAGCTGTACTCAGAAAGAGGATTCCCCTCTTGCATAATGAACTGCCCAATTACCCGTCGCCGTCAGTTTGCTCAGGGGACGCCGACAGTAAGTTAGATAGAAACAATGACATACTGCACAGCAAAAATATATGCAGTGTTCATTCTTACTGTTGTTGGCATATTGATCTATAGTGCTGCCAGAAATAATGCAAGTTTGATACAATTCCTTTAAGCACCTATTTGGGGCACTTTTTTCACTACAGGTACACTTTAAATGCTCAGAAATCTTTATGAAGGAGGGTACTTTGAATGAAAAGTATCATCAAAGAACGATTTATGAATGGGCAAAATTTTCAGAGAATAGTAATGCAAACAAAGGGTAAATACAATACAACCCCATTTATATACATGACTCTGTTTTTGCTAACACTACTGCAGTAAAGCAGCAGAATTATAATTGTACATTAATGGAAAACTATAGAAAGTACTTACTGTGGGAAGGATGCGTATCTTACAGGTCACTGGTATGGAAATCCCTTTAACCAATGTTCTGAGTACCTGTAAAAAATACATATACGACTAAAAATACATTGCAAGTCACCTAAATGCAGCACGGGGTCAAGAAGCTAAATAAGAAACATTTTTAATTTTTGTTGCAAGTCAGTTAAATAAGTCATGGCAAAAGAAAGGATCTGGAACTTGAAAAAGAGTCAATCCCTCTTGCCTCAGTTGTCCCTTAAGTGTCAAGTTGAATTCAAAACACATAACCTTTACAGCTGTGACTGTAATAATTCCTACTTAAAGGACCTCTGCCACAAAAATCTTAAAATTTAAAATATATGTAAAAATATACAGTTAAGAAGTAGGTTTATTCCAGAGTACCGACAATAAGACAGTGTCTTATATTAATTTTTGCTCTAAAAGATGTGCTAGGGCTTATTTTCAGGGGATGTCTTATAGTTCTGTTAGGAAGTGTCTCTCAGCAGAACATTTCCTGTTCCTTTGTACTGTGATGTTCATAGATTTGAAAGTATGCTACTGTACTGATCATTCAACTGCCCTGTCTTCCCTGCACAGCTGATAACCTTGCTGTATGCTGCGATGACAGGATCAACGCTCGATTAGCACTGCACCAAAGTGTCCCCACTTACTGGCTGCCTCTTCCTCCTCTAACTTCCGCTAGGGCTTATTTTCGGGATAGGGCTTATATTTCAAGCATGCTCAAAATTCCAGCAAGGCCTTATTTTCAGGGTAGGTCTTATTTTCAGGGAAAGAGGGTAAAATGAGCCATAAATTACTTTTCTACTAGGTTGCTGTCACTTACAGTAGGTAGTAGAAATCTGACAGAACTGACAGGTTTTGGACTAGCCCATCTCCTCATGGGGAGTTCACTGGCATTTCTTTATTTTCAAAATACACTTAGTGAATGGCAGTTGCTCCGTCCAACTGCCAAAAAGTGTACAGTGAGCAGGAAGGCTGGCCAGCATCTTTGTATAAATCTTTTTCAGGGAGTGTCTTTATAAAGAATAAAGGCCATGCCGAGAAGCCCCTATGGAGAGAAGGACTAGCCTAAAACCTGTCGGTAATGTCACATTTCTACTACCTACTGTAAGTGACAGCAACACAGGAGAAAAGTAATTTATGGCTCATTTTACTCAGAAAGAAACGTACTTCTTATTTGTATGCGATTTTCGCAACAGTTCCTCTTTGAGTGGGTACAGCAGGGAGGACAAAAACTAAAAAAATAAATAAATCATGAATTAAAACAACCTATTCACATTTTTCATACATTTTTCATGTTTTCATTAGTAAGATTGGGTGCAATATATTTTTCAAACACTGGATGGTGCAGTAGGGTCAAGTTTGACCATATGTTCCTATACTACTATTTTTCAAAATAAAAATGGTTGCTTAAAGGACAACTGAAGTGAGAGGTATATGGAGGCTGCCATATTTATTTCCTTTTAAGCAATACCAGGTACCTGACTATCCTGTTGATCCTCTGCCTCTAATACTTTTAGCCATAGACCCTGAACAAGCATGCAGCAATTCAGGAGTTTCTGACATTATTGTCAGATCTAACAAGATTAGCTGCATGCTTGTTTCTGGTATTAATCAGACACTACTGCAGCCAAATAAACCAGGAGGGCAGACAGGCAACTGGTATTGCTTGAAAGGAAATAAATATGGCAGCCTCCATATTCTTCTCACTTCAGTTGTCCTTTAAAATTATTGTGGAATTATTCAACTATTTTATGAGCAAGAAGTAATAATCTGAACATTTGTATAGCGCTTTTCTCCTGTCGGACTCAAAGCGCTCAAGAGCTGCAGCCACTGGGACGCGCTCAAGAGGCCACCCTGCAGTGTTAGGGAGTCTTGCCTTGAACTCCTTAATGAATAGGTACTTGACCTAGCCAGGATTCGAACCCTGGTCTCCCATGTCAAAGGCGGTGCCCTTAACCAGTACACTATCCAGCCACTACTAGAGCCGGCCATACACTATACAACTTTTATTTTCCATTGGTACTGTGATCGGCATCACAATCAACATCACCATGAACCAACCTTCAGATTCTGTGATTCGAGTGATGCCTATCCCAAACACAAAAATCCACTACAATTTTTTCCCATCATCAATTAGATGATCTTGTCTAATTGAATATCTAATTAAGAAAAAAAATTGTATAGTGTATGGCTACCTCAACAATGCATACACATGCATGAGGGTTACTCGTGGGGATTGGGACTTGATCCCTGCGGTGACAGTGCTTTACAGATGCATCGCTAGCCTATGGAGCAGGGGAAGGGATGATGTACGAAGCATGACAGAGGGGGAGGGCAAGTAGGGAGAACAATGCTCTTGACCTGCACTCGGTCAAGATGATCCAAAACTCTGGATCTCTTGGGGATGCATCGGGGAGGTTCAGAGGATTCTGTATGCACGACATCCCAGTGACATACTGCCTGTCCAGCATGGGATGCAGCAGGAGCATCGCAATGCAAAAAAACAAGTTTAAGACCATCCTGAGTGAAATATCTCCACACAGCAAAGTGGCGTAGTGGTTAGCGCTCTCGCCTTGCAACGCTGGGTCCCCAGTTTGAATCCCAGCCAGGTCAACATCTGCAAGGAGTTTGTAGGTTTTCCCCCCCGTGTCTGTGTGGGTTTTCTCTGGGCACTCTGGTTTCCTTCCACATTCCAAAAACATACAGATAAGTTACTTGGCTTCCCCCTAAATACATGGACACAGGACTATGGTAGGGATTAGATTGTGAGCTCCTCTGAGGGACAGTTAGTGACAGCACTATATATATATATATATATATATATATATATATATATATATATATTCTGTACAGCGCTGCGGAAGATGTTGGCGCTATATAAATACTAAATAATAATAAAACTGTGTTAAGTACCGTAAGTGGTTCTAAGAAAGAAAAAAAAAAAAAAAAAAAAAGTACTTACTTCCTCAACTTTTTCAGGTTTGGAGAGTAGTGCTGCTCCCATGCCACCCTAAAACACATAACATTGGCAACATTTTTTTTAAGACAGGCATCAACTTCTGAACACTAAAACTGGCCACACACCATACATTCTTCGTTGTATAAAGTTCCCTCTTCTACAGCACATAACAGCACTTTTGCTACAAGCTAGGAACAACTCTCCGGAAATGTATGACAAGACCTGTCAGCACAGGTGATAAGTGGCCTCTGTGAGGTAAGCTGCCTCCAAGGTAGAAGCAACAAAATAATGAGATGTAATTTATGTGATGGGACACTACCAGGGTGGAGAGCAGAAAGATGTGGATTAGCACATTTCAGTAGTTCTAGTCCACAGTTTCACAACTAAAGTCCCACAAGAACCACCCCGATGGTTCTGTCTGCCACAGGACAAGCCAGTTCCTTAATCTACCGCATCACCTAATGATCTCCTCCAAGTCCCAGCTTGGTGCAAGAGGATCCTGGTTGCAATCTTTGAGACCGTAAGTAGATTTTCATTTCTTTTTACCAGGCCATCCTGCCCACCAATACTTTGGGAATATGGTAGCCCCACAGTGGCACAGCAATAGGAAATGAATAGGTAGCAAACACACCGGGGCCCTTGAACCAGAGGAGCTCACTAGGGGTCCTCATTCAACTGATTTTTTTGGTGCTATGCTGGTAATGATCACCTCTTTATGTGCTTTGATTACCGGTAGTTGTAACCATTAAGACTTTTCTCCTCCCCAGCCTACACCTCTCTGACACTGCAGCTGTTCTTGGCAGGTTTTGGTGCTCCACATCAGTTCCTATGCATGGAATGCTTTAGGGGGCCCAATGTAAAACTCGCACTGGGGCCCAAAAATCCTAAGCTTCGCTACTGAAGCCCCACTTATTCCAAGGTAAATGGGGGCTCACAAATCATACAAAACAGCCATACTTGTTATAAAGGGTACATATTGGCCTTATTTGTTTCAAGAGGGTCATGATGGTCACACTTGTCATAAGAGGGACTTACAACCACAAAAGTGGAATAGGACACTTTCTAATAGCTCTCATTGTCTTTCATTATATTAGATAGGTTTTTCGAGTTTACCTATACCTTTTTTCTATAGCTACGTCAATTACATTCCAATTTAGAGTTGAATTACATTCCAATTTAGAGTTTACAAACCAGTTATGCATACCTTAGTTGAATATTCCTTTGGACAGCCCATGTTGATATCAATGGCAGCAACATCTTCTTCTCTTTGTATATGCATTCAGAAACACATTGAAAAAAATAAGAGAAAAGCAAAACGCAATAAGAATACTGCATGGCATCGTTTTTTTAATTCACACAAGTATCTAATGCCATTTCTGCTTCTGGTGGATGTTGTAGAGATTGTTATGTGTGGGAGGGGCTGCGGCTTGGGTTTCCAGAGACCACCCTATAGGTTGAGGCCCCCCAAATTTTGGGAGCTTCTAAAACCTGGAGGGCTGTTCTGTGCGGTTTATTCTTGAACCACACATGTGCAGCAAGCTCTTGCGACGGGAACACAATCGAGGCATGCAGACTAGACTGTGCATGTGCAGCATCTCACAACTGGAGCCCCAGTCGCAGATATTTTGGAGCCTGAAGCAGTGCAACGGAGGGGACCCAGAGGAGACTGAGGGACCTGATACACTACAGGGGGCTGGGAGTTCAGATGTTTAACCACTTTAGATTCTTTGCCATGACTCTCACATCCTAAATGGCCCCCCTACTACATACTGCTGCCGCATGCTCCCGCGTCTAAAATTTAAAAATTATTGGGAAAAAAAATACTACCCAAAGAAAGACTAGATTGTCCCAAAAAAACAATATATGTATCACTCTGATGACATAGGTAATAACAAAGTTTTTGCTGCATCAACAGTGACAGGCGAAATGCCAAAATTGCCAGGAATCTTAAAGGGGAAAAACCCCGGAATACAAAGTGGTAACATTTGGAAATCAAGTTTAAAGCAATAGTATGAACTTACACAAGTTTAGCCACAGCCAGAGCTCTCTCTGCATCCGCTGTTCCCTGTATATAAAACAAAAATAATAATAATGAAAGGATAAAAATGCTGTAAAGTGATCAATCAAATCCATCCCATGTAAAGTACATTCTTTTTTAACACATGGAAGGTGCATGCACAAATTTGCGGTAATACTGCCATGCACAGACATCGCTCTGCAATATTACTCTTACTGTGTACCCTGCACTGTGTACCACGAGTTACGCTATTAGTGCAACCCACACTACGCAAATAGTAATACCATTGGTAGCGCACTTTACCTTAGCAGCGGTCATGCTAGTAGCAGTGGCTGGATAGTGTAATGGTGGGCTCTGCCTCTGACACAGGTGACCTGGGACCTGTTCAGTAAGCCAGAACCTATTCAGTAAGGAGTCCTTGTAGGCTACTATTATTATTATTATTTATAACAACGCTGTGGAGTCGGAATTGGAGTCGAGGAGTAATTTTGGGTACCTGGAGTCAGAGTTGGAGTCGGTGGTTTCATAAACTGAGGAGTCGGGAGTCTGAGGATTTTTCCACCAAATATAACACCCTGGTAAGAATTAGACTAAGGAGTCAAGTGGTAAGGTGTGGTAGATTGGGGGTAGGCTATTGTAAAGAAATGTGTTTTAGGGGCTTGCTTGAAGGTGTTGAAGGAAGGGGCGTTCCATAGGGTGGGGCGGCTTTAGACACCCTAACACTACTTCTGACTACTGAGCGCACCCTAGTGGCTGAAGCTCAAGCGTTTTGAGTCTTCCTGGAGAAAAGCACGATTTAAAATGTTATTTGTCTTGTAAGTAAGGGTAATGCTACCGAGCAATGTCTGTGCAAGTTTGTACATAAGGCCTCAATGAGCATATGAATATTGTATATTTATTCAGACTGCAGATTAAAAAAAAAAAAAAAAGTAAGGCTACAGACTTAAAAATAAAAAAAAAAATAAACTGAAAAACTGACTTTGAAATAATGTATTTCATAAAACAATAGATATAGTAATTCCTTCTATGGAAAACCGTCTTTTGGCAGAAAATACTTCATACGACAGTTCTTTTAACTGTTTAGCATAACTGAAAATGTGGGCCAGCCAGTTTTTAAGCACCACCCATAGTAGAGGCGCCAATTCCATGTAATTGTACTTTATTGTGATAATGCATAATAGCTTTAAAGTGCCATAAAAAAAATGTATTCAGACGTATGTGGAGGTAACACGCATGGCGTAAGTATTGCTCTCCCAACAAGCTAAAAATACCATATTATAAAAACCCAAATTAAAAACAAATTCCATCTGTAATGCAATTCAGGTTCGGTAAACTCACTGAAGCAATTGTAATTACATTGTTGTTTACAACCATTGAACAGTTCTGGTCATATACACTGCTGGTCACCATCAGTACCGGACTCCTGGACAGACCTTCCTCAATGTTATTAGTGCAGTTTAAAATCATACAATAGCGCTGCAATTTTCAAAACAGTCCATCTTCTATGCACTGCTGGCATCCCTGTCCATATTGGACATATGGATAGACTCTTCTGAATGAAGAAAGGATGATACAGTTGTCTCACCATCCTGAGCAGACTGCAACAATATCTGTACTATATACAAGCTTGCCTCCCAGCTTGACAGACCCGTCTAGAGCTTAGTCACTTGGTGTGTGAGTTGGGTGAGCACTCACATAGTGGGAACACCACCCCACTGGACGTGTTTTGCCCTACACAATGGGGCTTCCTCAAGGTGAAGTGAAGCTGGGAGAAAAGGGGCGTTGCCTCCATTTCCAGTCTAGCCCAATAAATGTCAATTCACAAAGTTTTGAGCATTTGATAAAACAAGGCAGTTATTCAGTATTCTTTAACTAACAAACAGGCTTTCAGCAAAATGAAAAGGCAAAGGAGCCAGCCAATAGGAGGAGCTACCCTGTCTAACTACTCACCACACTGGTACCTGCTGTCCTGCCAGGCAGAACAGCAGAAAATAAACAAAACACCAAATGCAGGAGCAGGGCACATTCATAGAGGTTTCCTGGTAAAGCTTTACACGTGAACAGGGAAATACTGATACAGAGAATAAAGAGGGACTAAAAGAGATAGATCTAAAGGACGCTGGGGATGCCTTTTACTCTTGTAGGACAGAATCAGCAACTTGCAAAATGACTGGTTCGTGTTTTAGGCAGATGACTTGTACTAGAAGACAACTCTGGCCAAAAGTGGGAGAACATTACTGCCGCTTGCTGCAGAGACCTGCTCCACAGCTGTGTCTCATTTTGGCATTCTAGAGATGCCTGGACTTAATATGTTGATTCAGGCTGGTTGCACATGGTGCGGTGCGATTTGCAAGTGGCAGAAGAGCCAACCGTAGCGCATCACACCGCACTATTGCATGAGATGCCGACAGGAAAATCTGCATGCCTCCATCACTGTGTATGCAAGTGATGTCAGACGTCACTTGTGTTTGTCCCCTAAGTCATATGCACACTTCTGGACAGGAAGTGCATCACGCGATTTCGCCGGTATGTGCATGATATAAAGATTGTTGTGGTGCCATTGACTCCAATGCATCACGCTGCACCGAGCATACTGTGGCCCGTCTCATTGACATTAATGGTCACTGCAACGAGGGTGCAGCCAGCGAGAGTACACAACTCTATACCATAGCGTGAAACAAGCCTCAGCCTTCTCCAGATAATGTGCATAGGGGTCTTTTTCAACTACATAGGCATTGTCCCAAAGTGTGTTAGCGTCTTTTAAAACACATATGATGATGTTGTAACATTTTACAGTGGGTTGCAAAAGTATTCAGCCCCGTTGAAGTTTTCCACATTTTGTCACATTACTGCCACAAACATGCATCAATTTTATTGAAATGCCACGTAAAAGACCAATACTAAGTGGTGTACATGTGAGAAGTGGAACGAAAATCATACATCATTCCAAACATTTTTTACAAATAAATAACTGCAAAGTGGGGTGTGCGTAATTATTCGGCCCCCTGAGTCAATACTTTGTAGAACCACCTTTGCTGCAATTACAGCTTCCAGTCTTTTAGGGCCCTTTTCCACTAGCAATCGCTAGCGTTCACGCTGAACGCTAGCGATTGCTGAATCGCAATTAGCGGCGATTCCCCGACGTTCGCAGCCGCGATTTTGCTATGCTATGCACTGCATAGCAAAATCGCGGCAAATATCGCTCCGCCGCGCGTTCGCGTTCCCGACAAAAACGAATCGCGGTAGTGGAAATGACCTACCGCTATTCCTATGTTAAAAAGCAAACCGTAGCGATTGTAAAATCGCTAGCGGTTTGCGGTTTTGCGATTCAGTTTGCGCTGGTGGAAAAGGGCCCTAAGGGTATGTCTCTACCAGCTTTGCACATCTAGAGACTGAAATCCTTGCCCATTCTTCTTTGCAAAACAGCTCCAGCTCAGTCAGATTAGATGGACAGCATTTGTGAACAGCAGTTTTCAGATCTTGCCACAGATTCTCGATTGGATTTAGATCTGGACTTTGACTGGGCCATTCTAACACATAGATATGTTTTGTTTTAAACCATTCTATTGTTGCCCTGGCTTTATGTTTAGGGTCATTGTCCTGCTGGAAGGTGAACCTCCGCCCCAGTCTCAAGTCTTTTGCAGACTCCAAGAGGTTTTCTTCCAAGTTTGCCCTGTATTCGGCTCAATCCATCTTCCCATTAACTCTGACCAGCTTCCCTGTCCCTGCTGAAGAGATGCACCCCCCGAGCATGATGCTGCCACCACCATATTTGACAGTGGGGATGGTGTGTCCAGAGCGATGTGCAGTGTTAGTTTTGTGCCACACATAGCGTTTTGCATTTTGGGCAAAAAGTTCTATTTTGGTCTCATCTGACCAGAGCACCTTCTTCCACATGGTTGCTGTGTCCCCCCACAGTGGTGCTCACCGCCAGGTCGTGATCACGCTTACGCGTGGATTCACGACCATTTTGACGCATTCCGCCTCGGACACGCTAAGCCGTGAATAGATTTTCAACCACGAAAATCTACTTCGGCTTCGCGTGAATGCGGGCAGAAATCCGCATTCACGCTCGTGAAACCCGGGGCTGAAGTCGTGGTTTGCGGAAATGCGTCAAACTATGCGGAAGTGACACATTGCAGGCCAATCAGAGTGCCCCAGCCAGGCCCTAGCAACCAATCACAGGAGGGGAGCTATGCCCTCCCCTCCTGAATATAAAGCGGCGGCCATGATGGAAAAGCTCTGTCCTTGCTACTAGACTGTGGTGCTGAGAGGATTATCTCCAGGCCATTGTTGTTTGAGCAAGTGCATTTATTGTGTTAAAAACAAAGCGTTTTTTTTGCTAACACTGCTCTTATACTGTACACAGTTAGCTAGTCAGTGAGTGATTGCTGTAGTTAGTTGTAGTCAGTGTAGTGTAGTGGGAGTGTGGGAGTCTAGTGATTATTTAACTGTGTGTAGTGCTGTGCAGGCAGGTTCAGTGCTGCAGTGTAGTGGGAGTGGGGATTATCTGTGTGTAGAGTGCAGGCAGGCAGGTTAGTGCAGCTGCAGTGTTCACTTGTATATTCCAGTGACAGTTATACACTTGTACTATTTGCAGGCAGCCAGTCACACCGCCGGCGCCGCCACTCTCTGCCAGCGCTGTTCATTCATTCTGTCAGTGACCTTGTGCCGTGCCCAGTGCCCACTGCTCGCTCGCTGGCATATGAGCATCTCATTACACAGTGTGACATCCTTGTGTGCCCACTGCATCCTTCAGTGACCTAGTTGTATATCCAGTGCCCACTGCTGTGCCCACTGCATCCTTCAGTGACCTTGTACTGTGGCCACTGCATCCTTCAGTGACCTAGTTGTATATCCAGTGCCCACTGCTGTGCCCACTGCATCCTTCAGTGACCTTGTACTGTGGCCACTGCATCCTTCAGTGACCTAGTTGTATATCCAGTGCCCACTGCTGTGCCCACTGCATCCTTCAGTGACCTTGTACTGTGGCCACTGCATCCTTCAGTGACCTAGTTGTATATCCAGTGCCCACTGCTGTGCCCACTGCATCCTTCAGTGACCTTGTACTGTGGCCACTGCATCCTTCAGTGACCTTGTACTGTGCCCACTGCATCCTTCAGTGACCTTGTACTGTGCCCACTGCATCCTTCAGTGACCTTGTACTGTGCCCACTGCATCCAGTGATTCATTACTAGCAACATGTCTGGCAGGGTTTCGCGGGGTGAGAGGAAAGGGAGTTCAATTGCCTCAGCCACTTCTGGGACTGCTCCACGTCCAGGGAGAGGACGCCCAGCTGTACGTGGTCGTGATGCAGCAGAAAAGGGGGCAGCAAAGCCTGGGCCGAGTCAGCGGACGCCATTGTCCAAATATTTTAAAGTTTCTGGTCCCCGTGTGGTGGTTGAGCAAATGGAACCTGACGTACTCATGGACATCATGACTTCCTCCCAGACCTCTACTGTGAGCACCACTCCAAGCAGTAGCAGCAGCAGCCAACATCCCACGCTTGTTGTGACATCCACCCCAGCACCCACTGGTCAGCAGCCCTCCCAGGATGACAGCGTTCTGTCCCTCAGTCCGGCATCTGGGAACCTGCTGATGCAAGAAGCACAGGACTTACTGGGGACTGATGTGGCAGAGATTGAGATCGGGCCACAATCACAAGCGTTGTTGAGTTCTGGTGATGAAGAAGAGGGGTCTGTGTCTGGGGATGTAGGGACAGAAGAGGAGGCGGGGGAGTCAGAGGAAGAGCTGGATTATGATGATGCTGCTGATGATGACGTTGTGGACCCTAACTATGTGCAGCCTGCTGAATCCGTGGAAGAATGGTCAGAGCAGGATGACGAGTCACCTCGGCCTAGGCAAGGATATCGCCATATGTCAGGCAGGGGCAGGGGCATCGGCAGCAGTGGGCGTGGAGGAAGTAGACATGACACTGCTTCAGCCGGCACCACCACCATGCAACCCCCGGCAACTACTACCACACATTGCTCCGCTGCACCCTCTGCTAGTGGGGGCCGCAGTAAATTAAAGTCACCAGTGTGGGATTGCTTTGAGGAATGTACTGATGACAAAAGGTATGCGGTGTGCAGGTTATGCAGCAAAAGATTGAGCCGTGGGAAAAGTCTGAGCAAGATGGGTACCTCATCCCTCCAGGGCCACCTGAGAAGCCGCCACTGCCGCGAGTATGCGGACTTTAAGAGGAAGCAGGCACTGCTGGCAGGGGTTCCTGAGAGCAGAAGGCCCACCAGCGCAGCAGCATCCTCCCTCCCTCAGGGTCGTGAATCCCCCACAGCAGCAGCAGTAGTAGCACGCAAGCGCTCTTCCACCTCGGCTGCTCAGGACACAGACATTGAGGCTGGCAGCCAGTGTTCGTCTCTCTCCTCTGCCTCCCCTGCATCCCAGCGTCGTCAGACCCTGCTGAGCGACACCTTTCAGGGTCTGACCAAGCCTCTGCCTCCAAGCCACAGGCGGATCCGCAAACTAAATGGCTTGCTGGCCCGGGCCATGGCATCACAGCTGCTTCCCTACTCCCTGGTGCAGGAGGGGAGCGCCATGCGGACGCTGCTCCAATTTGGCATCCCCGAGTGGCAAGTCCCCAGTCGCCACTATTTCAGCAGGAGCGCGATCCCAGCACTCCACAAGTTTGCGGTGGAAAACGTGGCCCGTTCCCTGGACTACTCTGTGGGCAAGCGGGTCCACGTGACCATGGACTCGTGGAGTAGCAGATTTGGGACAGGTCGCTACCTGTCCTTTACGGCCCACTGGGTGACACTGATGGAAGGGAGGAAGGACAAGAGCGCATCAGCCCAGCTAGTGGTGCCACCACGCGGGATCAGGGGGGATGCAGAAGGGTCCTGTCACGACACTCCCTCAGCACCCGGAAAGCAAGCCCGCCTCGGCAGCAGCAGCGCCAAGCCTCGGCACTGCCAAGCCCTTTTAAAATTGGTGACCCTGGGGAAGGAGAGGCTTACGGCCACCAACGTCCTGGCCGCCCTCAGGAAGCAGGAGCGGAGGTGGCTGACCCCCAGAGGCCTGGAAGTGGGGTATGTGGCAGCCGATAACGGGGCCAACCTGGTGGCAGCAGTGCAGCAGGGAAACCTCCAGCACATCCCCTGCTTGGCCCACGTGCTCAATCTTGTGGTGCAGCGCTTCTTGCGCACCTACCAGGGGATGAGCGAGCTGCTGCAGGATGCCCGGGCGGTGGTACGCTTTTTCCGCCTGTCACCCACTGCCTCTGCACTCTTGTCCACCTTACAGCAGCAGTATGGAAGGCCACAACACCGGATGATCATCGACATGCCAGTTCGCTGGAATTCGACTCTGGCCATGTTGGAGCGGCTGTGTCAGCACAGGCTGGCTCTTAGGGCCTACATGCTAGACCCAAGTGTCCCCAGCAACCAGCAAGTCCCCATGATTACTGCCACTCAGTGGACACTGATGCAGCAAGTATGCCTGGTGCCGAGTCCCTTCCTGGAGGCAACCAAGATGGTCAGTGAGGAGCGGGCCTCTGTGTGCCAGTGGGTGCCCTTGGTTTGTCTACTGGAGCAGGCAATGGACAATTTAATTGAGCGTGGGGATGAAGCCCTGAGGCAGTTGGAAGAACAGGAGCAGATGGCAGCACAGTCCAGCTCAGAGGAGGGCTCACAGCAGGTAGTGGAAGAGTTGGAGGTCCCTAACCTGAATGAGGAGGAGGAGCAGAGTGCAGCAGGCGTTGTACGTGGATGGCGGTTTGAGGAGGACAACGACATGGCACAGGAAGAGGACAGGCATGCGTTATGGGACAATGGCGAGGAAGATCTTGCTGGCAGGGCCCACTTGTTTCCCATGGCTGTGCACATGTTGCGCTGCCTTCGCAGGGACCCCCGGGTGATCCAGATGCGTTCAAGGGAGGACATCTGGATTACCTTGATGCTTGATCCCCGTCTGAAGGGGAAGCTGGGAGACTTAATGACGCCATCCACCACCGAGCAACGCACAAGGGAGTTGAAGGAGGCCCTTGTGCGCAGACTACTGGAAGCATTCCCCCAGCATTCCACCCCCACTGTAACTGCTCTGCCAAGCCAGCAAGAGGTGCCTGCCATTGCCACTAGCAGCACAACAACAACCACCAGCAGCAGCAGCAGCAACTGGCGCCCCGGAGACCTGAAGAGCCTAAGCAAGAGCCTGTATGCAGTGCAGCAGCCCAGAACAGAGGTGCCCGCCACAGCATCCACCACCAACCAGCACAAGCAACGACTGACCACCATGGTGTCTGACTATATGGGGTCATCCAGCGGGCTCAATGACACCGACAGCCCCGTGGACCCCTTGGAGTACTGGGTCAAGAGACTGGACATCTGGAGCGAGCTTTCCCAGTACGCCCTGAAACTCCTATCCTGCCCTCCTTCCAGTGTCCTCTCAGAGAGATGCTTTAGTGCGGCCGGTGGCGTGGTCACAGAGAAGCGCTCTCGGCTCTCCCACGCCTCTGTGGACAAACTCACCTTCCTGAAAATCAACCAGGCTTGGGTGGAAGGTGAGTTCCTGGCCCCTATTGTCGGACACAGGGGGACATGAAGTGGCTGCTGCATGTGCTGTTGTTAACTATGCCTGCCTTTATAAAGACATTTACTACCTGCCTAGTGCCTACCTTGGTAAATTTTTTGGTGTTATGGTACTACTACCAGTAAGTTGCCATGGTCCTCCTTCTGAGCTGCTGAACTGACCGCCCGCTTTGTCCTCCTGACTCAGTCGCTACTACACTCTGCATTCACACTGCCCGGGTCGCCGGGTGCATTTAATTTTTTGGCCAGCACTATGACGCTGTGCTACTTCTACTGTGCTGCTGCTGCTGAACTGACCGCCCGCTTTGTCCTCCTGACTCAGTCGCTACTACACTCTACGTTCACACTGCCCGGGTCACCGGGTGCATTTAATTTTTTGGCCAGCACTATGACGCTGTGCTACTACTACTGTGCTGCTGCTGCTGAACTGACCGCCCGCTTTGTCCTCCTGACTCAGTCGCTACTACACTCTGCGTTCACACTGCCCGGGTCGCCGGGTGCATTTAATTTTTTGGCCAGCACTATGACGCTGTGCTACTACTACTGTGCTGCTGCTGCTGCTGAACTGACCGCCCGCTTTGTCCTCCTGACTCAGTCGCTACTACACTCTGCGTTCACACTGCCCGGGTCGCCGGGTGCATTTAATTTTTTGGCCAGCACTATGACGCTGTGCTACTACTACTGTGCTGCTGCTGCTGAACTGACCGCCCGCTTTGTCCTCCTGACTCAGTCGCTACTACACTCTGCGTTCACACTGCCCGGGTCACCGGGTGCATTTAATTTTTTGGCCAGCACTATGACACTGTGCTGCTACTACTACCACCAGTATGTTGCCGTGGTCCTTCTGTGCTGCTGAACTGACCGCCCGCATAGTCCTTCTCCTGACTCAGTCGCTACCACCACTGCACTCTGCGTTCACACTGCCCGTGTCCACTGACAACTCTGCTGCGATGTCATTGCTAATTGCTGCAAAAAAAAAAAAAAAAAAAAATTACAAAAACCTCTCTGGAGCCTTTTTGCCGTCAGCCACTCATCCTCCTCCAGCGGTACCTTCGCCGCCAAGTGCCATTGGAACTCGCCTTCACCTCTTTGACTGCTTAACGCGTATATCCCTTTTTAAAACCACTTATTACCAATTAATAGCCCCATTTAAAGTGTTGATTTCACTTTAAAATCCATTTTCTCTAGAAAAAATTTTTTGGGGGGAATTTTTTATGTTGAAGTTATGTTGCCCCTTATCACCTCGATAATCCATGCTATTTGGGGGACTGTAGCATGTATGGGGGCTTTGTTATTAACGTTAAAAGAAAATCCGCCTCCGGGCGTGAATCCGCGCGTGATTACGCCATTCACGGGAAAAAATCCGCGTGGTTGCGTGGACGCGGACGAAAATCCGCATGCGGCGGGGCCGAATGCGGATTTTTTTTTGCAACCACGCGGATTTCCGAATTCGTGGATAAGGCACATCCGAGCATCTCTGGTCCCCCACATGGCTTGTGGCAAACTGCAAACGGGACTTCTTATGCTTTCTGTTAACAATGCCTTTCTTCTTGCCACTCTTCCATAAAGGCCAACTTTGTACAGTGCATGACTAATAGTTGTCCTATGGACAGAGTCTCCCACCTGAGCTGTAGATCTCTGCAGCTCATCCAGAATCACCATGGGCCTCTTGACTGCATTTCTGATCAGCGCTCTCCTTGTTCGGCCTGTGAGTTTGGGTGGACGGCCTTGTCTTGGTAGGTGTACAGTTGTGCCATACTCCTTCCATTTCTGAATGATCGCTTGAACAGTGCTCCGTGGGATGTTCAAGGCTTTGGAAATCTTTTTGTAGCCTAAGCCTGCTTTAAATTTCTCAATAACTTGATCCCTGACCTGTCTTGTGTGTTCTTTGGACTTCATGGTGTTGTTGCTCCCAATATTCTCTTAGACAACCTCTGAGGCCCTCACAGAGCAGCTGTATTTGTACTGACATTAGATTACACACAGGTGCACTCTATTTAGTCATTAGCACTCATCAGGCAATGTCTATAGGCAACTGACTGCACTCAGATCAAAGGGGGCCGAATAATTATACACACACCACTTTGCAGTTATTTATTTGTAAAAAATGTTTGGAATTATGTATGATTTTTGTTCCACTTCTCACATGTACACCACTTTGTATTGGTCTTTCATGTGGAATTCCAATAAAATTGATTCATGTTTGTGGCAGTAATATGACAAAATGTGGAAAACTTCAAGGGGGCTGAATACTTTTGCAACCCACTGTATTTTGGAACGTTTGAGGTTCTTCTTTTGGATCTCCATCTTCATCAGCAGTCATGCTTGGAGTGTAGCTTCTGCCTTGCTGCAAGAAGTCTTCTATACATGTTTCTTCCAGTATTCCTGTAGCTTAGGCCCGGTTTACATTAGTGTTTTTTCCGGATCGGAACTGGAACATATACTGTACAAACGGAACGGATGTGAAAGGATCCAATGTTAATGGTGGGCTGGTGAGGGAGGGTTTATGCATACCTAATCCTCCGTAGCAGCTTGCGGTAGAGGCTTCCGTCGTCTTCTGCGTCATGTGACTAGTCACATGGTGCGCTGTGTAGTCACAGAGGAAGAAGAAGCCTCTACCAGGCTGCTACGGAAGATTAGGTATGTATTGCTGAGTGAAAACGGATCCGATCAATCATTGATCAGATCTGTTTTCATTATGTGAAACGGGCCGCGGACAGAGCCATTCGGATCCGTTGAAGCGGAGACCGGATCCGCACACCAGATCCTTTTGGCTCTAAAAGGCTATGTGAACCGGGCCTTAAAGGGAACCTAAACTGAGAGGGATAAGGATCCTTATTTTAAACAATTCCAGTTGCCCGGCAGACCTGCTGATCTCTTTGGCTGCAGTGGTGGCTGAATCACACACCTGAAACAAGCATGCAGCTAATCCAGTCTGACTTCAGTCAGCGCACCTGATCTGCATGCTTGTTCAGGGGCTGTGGCTAAATGTATTAGAGACACATGATCAGCATAAGAGTCAGGCAACTGGTTTTATTTTAAAAGGAAAAATCCATATCCTTCTCACTTAAAGGGATACTGTAGGGGGTCGGGGGAAAATGAGTTGAAGTTACCTGGGGCTTCTAATGGTCCCTCACAGACATCCTATGCCCACACAGCCACTCCCCAATGCTCCAGCCCCACCTCCGGTTCACTTCTGGAATTTCAGACTTTAAAGTTTGAAAACCACTGCGCCTGCGTTGCCGTGTCCTCGATCCCGCTGATGTCATCAAGAGCGAACGGCGCAGGCTCAGTATGGTCTGTGTCTGCGCAGTACACTCCTGGTGACATCAGCGGGAGAAAGGACACGGGCATGCAGGCGCTGTGGTTTTCAGACTTTAAAGTCAGAAATTCCAGAAGTGAACTGGAGGCGGGGCCGGAGCATCGGTGAGTGGCTGCGCCAACACAGGATGTCTGCGGGGGACCATTAGAAGCCCCAGGTAAGTTCAGCTCATTTTCCCCCGACCCCCCTACAGTATCCCTTTAAGGTTCCCTTTAAGTATCTGTAGCAAGGTTTATACTCTTCAAGCTTTTCAGCTCGACTACAAAGCTCTCTGCAGACCAACAAATCCCACTCAAACCAAAGCAGCTGAAAGCGATGAGAAAGTGATTATGTTTTCACTATCCACAGAACAAGACAGTGGGTTCTGTGCGTGTCTCCTGCAAGCTGAATTGCAGTCAGAGAGCACATTCCTTCATTGACTGACAAAAGATTTACACTGTGACAAAAATAAACTAATAGGAAATAATTAATGGAACCCGAGGCGAGAGGGATATGGAGGCTGCCATATTTATTACCTTTTAAACCATACCAGTTGCCTGGCAATCCTCCTGATCCTCTAACTGTAATACTTTTAGCCATAGACCCTGAACAAGCATGCAGCAGATCAGGTACTCTGACTCAGGTTTTACTGGATTAGCCATATGCTTGTTCCAGGGTTTTGACTCAGACACTACTTATGCCAGAAGATCAACAGGGCTGGCATTGTTTACAAAAAATATGGCAGCCTCCATATTGCTCTCACCTCGGGTTCACTTTAAGCACTTGTGAAAGTGATGGTGCGACAGGTGGCCATACATTCGTTAGATTAGCAGCAGATAGATCAGAAATCTGATGATCTATCTGATGTGTTTAGAAACATGTTTTAGTAGGAACAGATTTCAAATAGATTTCAGTATGAAATCAATTGAAAATCGATCTGATGGCATTTTTTTTTGCCATCAGATTTCCATTTGATCCAATGCAAAATGATAAGCAATCTCAACAGATCGACCTAGATTTTCCAGCATGTAAAGCTCAACACACACCATACAATCTTGGTTGTACAGATTTACCAAATCTATGTAGTATAAGGGCCAACGGATTAAAAATACCTTGAATGATTGATTGGAGAAGCTCTTATACTATATGAAAGTGGTAAGATTGAACAACCAAGATTGTATGGTGTGTGTTGAGCCTCAGATCAATTGAAATCGATCGAAATCGACTGCAAATCGATTGGTCAATCGATTTGCGACCAATCGATCGGCCACTAATCGGCTCAGTGTATGGGCCCCTTTAGACTATTCCAAAATAAGCAATTTAACAACACATAATGACGTCCTTAAAAAATACATAAAGCGACACGATAGTCCAGATAGACAGTTTAATTTACCTGGGCTTCTTCCAGTCTCCTGCACATGCACAGCGCCAAGCCGTGTTCCTTGATTGTGCACCTGCAGCTGGGAGCGTTCTGTGAATGCGCAGCTGCCTTTAGCTTACGGAACAGCACAGTAGCTTAAGGGAGACAAAGACAGCGAGGGACCAGGACGACTACAGGAGGCTGGAGGAAGCCCCAGGTAGGTTAAACTGGGAACCTTAGTGTCACTTTAGGTTCCCTTTAACTGGAGTTCCTCTTTGCTTGGTCACAGGATTACAGGTCTTTATACTACACCTATATTTCATTAATTTTTTAAAATTTGCTTCGAAGCACAGTGTAGTTATGAAGAGAATTCTTACCATTTGGAAAACCACCCGACCTCGCTCCCTCTCACAAGTCTGAAATACAACTCTCTCCGTTGGGGACACATAATCCACTGTTTGAAGGACTTCTGTGAAAGGCAAAGGCAAATCAACCAATTTCATCACTGACATTTATATTTAATCTGCCACTTATACTTGATAGGGCTTAAAATAAATGGTCACAGTCCTTTTCATAGTACCTCCCAGACCAACAAAGTTTCCTTTGAAAAATACAAAATGCTATAATGTGATGCAAAGTCCTTTCATATATCCCTGTCAGTATAACACCTGCAAGAAGTTGTGTTCTCAGAGTCCATATGTCTGTCTGTGTTTACTCAGATTGCTCCTATGCTCTCTTACACCACAAAAACAGTTAAAGTGTACACTGTGGCTAATTTATATCTCCAGCCCCAGGAGGACTGTGGGGTCCCTTGCAGGCCTCTCCGGCCGTTGTCCCAGGATTTCCTCCAGTCTCTTCTAAAGTCTGGGCCAGTTGTGATGTTCTGCTTCAACAGTGCTGTATTACTGCACAGGCGAAGAACGAACCCCCCCCCCCCCCCGCGGGAGTGCGATGGGGAGTGAGCCTGCGCACCCTGGGGGCAGGCGCCAAACAATAAAGCTACAGAAGATAGCAGAGGCGATCCTGGGACAATGGAGTGGCCGGCGAGGGAGCACACAAATCCTCACGGGGCTGGAGGAAGCCCCAGGTAAGTATAAATGCACCAATTGTTATCTCCCCTTTAACAATACGGCCTCCTTTCCACAGACTGTTGAGCTGTGTGCTCAGCAAGCAGTTACCAGGCAGCAGTAAGCAGTTACCGGGCAGCAACAGGCAGTTACCAGGCAGCAGTGAGCAGTTGTAAGCATTTGAGAGGCATTTCACTGCCTATCAATAGTGCGTGGAAAAGAGGCCTTAGTTAATAGACCACTATTATTAAACTTCAAATTATAAAATACGTGTACACATACAGGATCTTCTCAAAAAATTAGCATATTGTGATAAAGTTCATTATTTTCTGTAATGTACTGATAAACATTAGACTTTCATATATTTTAGATTCAAATACACACAACTGAAGTAGTTCAAGCCTTTTATTGTTTTAATATTGATGATTTTGGCATACAGCTCATGAAAACCCAAAATTCCTATCTCAAAAAATTAGCATATTTTATCCGACCAATAAAAGAAAAGTGTTTCTAAAACAAAAAAAAGTCAACCTTCAAATAATTATGTTCAGTTATGCACTCAATACTTGGTTGGGAATCCTTTTGCAGAAATGACTGCTTCAATGCGGCATGGCATGGAGGCAATCAGCCTGTGGCACTGCTCAGGTGTTAGGAAGGCCCAGGATGCTTCGATAGCGGCCTTAAGCTCATCCAGAGTGTTGGGTCTTGTGTCTCTAAACTTTCTCTTCACAATATCCCACAGATTCTCTATGGGGTTCAGGTCAGGAGAGTTGGCAGGCCAATTGAGCACAGTAATACCATGGTCAGTAAACCATTTACCAGTGGTTTTGGCACTGTGAGCAGGTGCCCAGGTCGTGCTGAAAAATGAAATCTTCATCTCCATTAAGCTTTTCAGCAGATTGAGGCATGAAGTGCTCCAAAATCTCCTGATAGCTAGCTGCATTGACCCTGCCCTTGATAAAACACAGTGGACCAACACCAGCAGTTGACATGGCACCCCAGACCATCACTGACTGTGGGTACTTGACACTGGACTTCAGGCATTTTGGCATTTCCCTCTCCCCAGTCTTCCTCCAGACTCTGGCACCTTGAGTTCCGAATGACATGCAAAAGTTGCTTTCATCCGAAAAAAGTACTTTGGACCACTGAGCAACAGTCCAGTGCTGCTTCTCTGTAGCCCAGGTCAGGCGCTTCTGCTGCTGTTTCTGGTTCAAAAGTGGGTTCATGCTTCCATCTGCTGAAAAGCTTTATGGAGATGAAGATTTCATTTTTCAGCACAAAGTGGCACCTGCTCACAGTGCCAAAACCACTGGTAAATGGTTTACTGACCATGGTATTACTCTGCTCAATTGGCCTGCCAACTCTCCTGACCTGAACCCCATAGAGAATGTGTGGGATATTGTGAAGAGAAAGTTGAGAGACGCAAGACCCAACACTCTGGATGAGCTTAAGGTGGCTATCAAAGCATTCTGGGCCTCCATAACACCCGAGCAGTGCCACAGGCTGATTGCCTCCATGCCACGCCGCATTGAAGCAGTCATTTCTGCAAAAGGATTCCCGACCAAGTATTGAGTGCAAAACTGAACATATTTGAAGGTTGACTTTTTTTGTTTTAAAAACACTTTTCTTTTATTGGTCGGATGAAATATGCTAATTTTTTGAGATAGGAAATTTGGGTTTTCATGAGCTGTATGCCAAAATCATCAATATTAAAACAATAAAAGACTTGAACTACTTCAGTTGTATGTATTTGAATCTAAAATATATGAAAATCTAATGTTTATCAATACATTACAGAAAATAATGAACTTTATCACAATATGCTAATTTTTTGAAAAGATCCTGTACAGGATTTTGACTAGTCCATCTTCTCATGAGGGATTCTCAGGAATTTATTTACTTTTTAAAAGCTCTCCTTGGATGGCAGTGGTACAGTCTGGCTGCCAGAACAGTGGAACAGTAAGTAGGCAGCAATTAGGCAGGCTGGCATCTTTGTATAGGTCTTTTCCAGGGAGGGATTTGTAGCTTTAAAAAGGCATTTATTGTGTAAAGTTATGCAGACAAAAATCTTTAAAAGAGGCTAAACATTTGTCATCTGAATAGATTTCAGCATATACTGATTTATATCAGTAAAGCCATATGTAAAACTATAAAAGTGCATACAGGAAAAAGACTAAACAGAGTTTTAAATAAACAACGCCAGTTACACTGTCAGATGGCTACCAGATTCAACCATCAGACAGATCCCTGTCTGCCTGAATCTGATCAGAGGGATCTACTACCGGCCACACACTGTACACAGATTTTCAATACATTTAGGCATGTATAAAATGTGTTAGGATAACAAGGGTAACAAGGCTTTGGAAGACAGGCTTTACTCTATGGCATGTGTTCTTAGGTTAAAATAGACTATAATTCAAATAAAAAGTAACTAAATAAATTTATTTTGAAGGTGGATTAAGTTAGTCTTACCATTTACAAGCCGTTTACACTGCAACATTTTTATATCAACCAGTTCCTAAGAAGGGCAAAAAAAAAGGGAAAAATGTATTTACACACATGCTAAGAGCAATTCATCTGTCTACAGGTAGTCCCCGATTAACAAATGAAATAGGGACTGTAGGTCCGTTCTTAACCTGAATGCATTCTTAATTTGGAACATTGTGTCACCTCTGTCTCCTGTACCTCCTATATGCGCCCCTGTGCTTCCGGTGCCCCCATCACCTCTGTGCCCCCCCCCCCCCATGGTGTCACCTCTGTCTCCTGTACCTCCTATATGCGCCCCTGTGCTTCCAGTGTCCCCATCACCTCTGTGCTCCCCCCCCCCATGGTGTCACGTTTGTCTTCCTGTTCCCTCAGTGCCACTCTGTGCTTCCACTGTGTCCCTCTGTACCACCACTGCCTTTGTGCCTTCTCCTGTTCTAGTGATGATTGTAATGTGCTAGTTTCGCTTACACAAAATTGGACGTTAACCTATTTTGGTTCCTGGACGTAGTTTCTACGTCCAGGAACCATGCGCGCTACCGCGCGCTCCCGCGGCCGATCGCGCGCGTGCACGCGCACTCCCGGCCGCGGATTTGGTAGCCAGGGAATCAATGTATCGGGCTATGGTGCCCGATCATTGATTCCTCTCCCCCGCTGAAAAAGCGACAGCTTCTCTCGGAAGCTGCGCCTTTTCTGGCCATTCCCTCTCCGATGAGTCACTCTAAGCGTGTGTTACGCTTAGAGTGACGTCATGTAAACAAACTCATGGCCGCCATCTTGTGGCCAAAAAGTAATACTACACCTGTAAGAAAAAAAAATAAAAATTAACACACATTTACATTATAAATCTATTGTTTACCTCCCACCCACCCAAAACTACCCAAATAAAATGTTTACTATAAAAAAAGAAACCATTACAATTAAAAAAAAAAAAAAAAAAATACATGTAAATATTTACCTAAGGGTCTAAACTTTTTAAATATCAATGTAAAGATGAAATATTTCTATTTTTTTTTATTTTAAACTTGTAAATAGTGATAGGTGCAAATGGAAAAAATGCACCTTTATTTCCAAATAAAATATTGTCGCCATACATTGTGATAGGGACATAATTTTAATGGTGTAATAACCGGGACATATGGGCAAATACAATACGTGAGTTTTAATTATGGAGGCATGTATTATTTTAAAACTATAATGGCTAAAAACTGAGAAATAATGAATTTTTCCATTTTTTTCTTATTCTTCCTGTTAAAATGCATTTACAGTAAAGTGGCTCTTAGCAAAATGTACCCCCAAAGAAAGCCTAATTGGTGGGGGAAAAAACAAGATATAGATCAGTGCATTGTGATAAGTAGTGATAAAGTTATAGGCTAATGAATGGGAGGTGAACATTTCTCACGTGAAAACGACGGAACCTGAATGGGTTAAATTTCGCAATTGTCATTATACGCAATTAAATATTTTGAAATTGAATAGATTTCACGTATTTAACACAAACTTCCAGAGGATCCCAGCGGTGGATCAGGTTTGCTTGAAAATGTGTATGCAGAACTCGCTACACAGTATAGTGTGTTGCAGTAGCATGTCATTTTACGTAGTTTAAAAAACATTTTTTTCTTTGAATTTTTTAAAATAGATTTTCTCAAAAACTAGAAGGTCTTGTTGAAAATATTTTTTTTTAAGTCAGACGTTTCTTCAGGGGTTAAGCTGGATGCACCTACCTACCAACCTACCTATATCACAAACAAACATGCATTTAAAAAAAAAAAAATAAAATAAAAAAAAAAATGATTTACCATAAATAGATACATTTTCAAATTGACAGATCCCTAATCAACTCAAGCAGGGGCAGCTGGGTGCTGCAGGATATAGATTGCTATTGTTACATTTTAGCTTATCAGCAAATCCAGGAAGATAAATTAGGCCATATTCAATTTGAGGAGCTTCTTATCCCCTCACAACGCTCGGGATTTACCAGCAAACTCAATTGCCAGCGTCACCTGAGCAATGTCTGAGCGTAAAGTGCGCAACTCAGGCGAATACCACCTATTCTCCTGTTGCTCCTGTGTCCCGAGCGATGAGGAGCAAGATTTGTGCTATGGAGTTGTCCTTCAGCACCACGGCATCCCTCTCCCTGGGAGATGCTCGTGCAACCGCCATCCACCCCTAGAGCCAGTAGGCTCCTAAGCATTTACCTGACGTCTGCCAATGCATGCTAGGCTTTCCTGAGTCACTCCCGTCACTATGAGATGCCTGCCGGACCTGCTGTACAGGCCACCGCTTGTCTCTTCTTGGTCAAGGGTTCAAACCAATAAGGATCCTCCCATGTAGGAATTTCTTTGGTCATTTTAGAGCAGTGTTCCCCAACCCTGTCCTCAAGGCCCACCAACAGTGCAGGTTTTGTGTAAATCCACCGAGGTAGTTAATCAGCTCTGCTGCAGCAGTAATTACACCACCTGTGCAAGTTTGCGGTTTCCTGCAAAACATGTACTGTTGGTGGACCTCGAGGCCAGGATTGGGGAACTCTGGTTTAGAGGACCAATGAAAATCCTCCTCAGGGAGGAATTACATACATTAAAAACCTGGACCAATGGAGAGCATGGTGGGAGGCTCAAAGATGCTTTGCTGGGGCTTCCTGAACAGTATATCCAGAGAGCCCGCAACATGAAGCAGTGCCCGGCAGGAAGTGGAGGAGAGACAGGTGGCCTCAACGGGTGTTGGGTAAGAAGAGTTTTTGGAAGTTTTTTGTTTTTTTTAGTACACTAAAATATCTGGGGGTCACCCTTTACCCATGTAATAGACAGGAATCTGGGGTCTAATAGCAAAGGAGGCTTCCAGATGCCCAAAGAAGCCAGCAGGACATAGGTGATACAGACTTCTCATCTCTTCTGTGCAGATGAAAAGATCACACCTATGTTTGATGGGAAGCATAGCTTCCCGGTGTGTCTTAAAGTGTACCTGTTGGGAAAAAGTGCCCCATGGGGTTCTCACATCGGTTAGGAGGAAGCCTCTGGATCCTGGAGAGGCTTCCTCTGTCCTCCTCCACAGGCCGGCTCCAGAGATGGGACCCCCAAAAAGTTGCTTGTCAGCAGCTTGCACTAGCACTGACCAGTTCGGCTTTGGTAAAAGCCAAGCCCGATTAGGTCAAAGCTAATCTGCATGCGCGAGCCATCAATGCCTGCATAGTAGCACAGACATGATTGGGCTCAGCTTGTTCCACCATTGCCCGAGTGGGTCTGTGTTACAGCGCGGACACAGTGTAGCTGGGGGGTTCAGTGCTGGATCAAGCAGCTGGAGGAGAACAGGGGGCGGCCTCTCCAGGACCCAGAGGCTTCCCCCTCCTGAGACAAGTATCTATTTTAGGCCATTGCAAACCCCTAGGTTTGCATTAAGGGGAATAGCCTAGGGGGTAAAAAATTCAATCGCCCAAGCTCTTTACCATCCGGTCGGGTGATAGTTAAAATTGAATTAGGGGACAGTCCAATCGCCTAATTTTAGAACTCTCTGACGATAGTGAATTGCAAAGAGCCCAAGTTATAATTTGTGACACAATGACACTGAAGCGAAAAAAAACCCTTATGATATAATGAATTGTATGTGTAGTATGGATAATTAGTAGAACATTAGTAGCAAAAAAATATTTTTTTCCGGTATAAAAATGACTTAAGATATTCCACTGTTTTATTTTATGTTTAAATCTACGTTTTAAGTTTTAACTGTTTTATTATGTTTGCTCAATGACATGCTAAAATCTATGAACCCCTTTTTATCTCATTCCTGCTCTCAGAAGCCATTTTCTGCTAGGAAAGAGTTTTATAGTTGGAATTTCTTATCAGTGAGGGTCACGCTGTAATAATTTCCTGTCTGAGTCAGGACTGAATCAGCCACTTACATACCTGCAGGGGCGTAGCAATAGGCCCTGCAGCGCCTGCGCCCGCGGGGGGGCCCGGCCCCCCCCTGGGGCCTGCTCGGGGCCGTTTTTTGGGGGCTGGAGGGGTGGCAGCATGAGGGGAAAGCCTTGCCCACAGTCGGCGGGGAGAGGGGAAGTTCCCCCCTCTCCCTCACCTTGGGGCTCTCCCCTCTGCGCTCCCCTCCAGCTAGTCAATGTGTGTGGGCAGCGGGCAGCGGCGGCGGGATACATACCTTCTTCCTTGCGTTCCATCGCCGCCTTCTCGCTCTAGCGGCTGACGTCTCTTCCGGAAGCGGAAGTGACGTCAGCCGCTAGAGCGAGAAGGCGGCGATGGAACGCAAGGAAGAAGGTATGTATCCCGCCGCCGCCCGCTGCCCACACACATTGACTAGCTGGAGGGGGATTTTCAGGTGTCTGCTGCCCACATTACGATTTTCAGGTGTCTGCTGCCCACATTACGATTTTCAGGTGTCTGCTGCCCACATTACGATTTTCAGGTGTCTGCTGCCCACATTACGATTTTCTGGTGTCTGCTGCCCACATTACGATTTTCAGGTGTCTGCTGCCCACATTACGATTTTCAGGTGTCTGCTGCCCACATTACGATTTTCTGGTCACTGCTGCCCACATTACGATTTTCAGGTGTCTGCTGCCCACATTACGATTTTCAGGTGTCTGCTGCCCACATTACGATTTTCAGGTGTCTGCTGCCCACATTACGATTTTCAGGTGTCTGCTGCCCACATTACGATTTTCAGGTGTCTGCTGCCCACATTACGATTTTCAGGTGTCTGCTGCCCACATTACGATTTTCTGGTGACTGCTGCCCACATTACGATTTTCAGGTGTCTGCTGCCCACATTACGATTTTCTGGTGACTGCTGCCCACATTACGATTTTCAGGTGCCTGCTGCCCACATTACGATTTTCAGGTGCCTGCTGCCCACATTACGATTTTCAGGTGTCTGCTGCCCACATTACGATTTTCAGGTGTCTGCTGCCCACATTACGATTTTCAGGTGTCTGCTGCCCACATTACGATTTTCAGGTGTCTGCTGCCCACATTACGATTTTCTGGTGACTGCTGCCCACATTACGATTTTCAGGTGCCTGCTGCCCACATTACGATTTTCTGGTCACTGCTGCCCACATTGCGATTTTCTGGTCACTGCTGCCCACATTACGATTTTCAGGTGTCTGCTGCCCACATTGCGATTTTCAGGTGCCTGCTGCCCACATTGCGATTTTCAGGTGTCTGCTGCCCACATTACGATTTTCTGGTGACTGCTGCCCACATTACGATTTTCAGGTGCCTGCTGCCCACATTACGATTTTCAGGTGTCTGCTGCCCACATTACGATTTTCAGGTGTCTGCTGCCCACATTACGATTTTCTGGTCACTGCTGCCCACATTGCGATTTTCTGGTCACTGCTGCCCACATTGCGATTTTCAGGTGTCTGCTGCCCACATTACGATTTTCAGGTGTCTGCTGCCCACATTACGATTTTCAGGTGTCTGCTGCCCACATTGCGATTTTCAGGTGCCTGCTGCCCACATTACGATTTTCAGGTGTCTGCTGCCCACATTGCGATTTTCTGGTGTCTGCTGCCCACATTGCGATTTTCTGGTGTATGCTGCCCACATTTGCGATTTTCTGGTGACTGCTGCCCACATTAGGATTTTCTGGTGACTGCTGCCCACATTAGGATTTTCTGGTGACTGCTGCCCACATGGCGATTTTCTGGTGACTGCTGCCCACATTGCGATTTTCTGGTGAACTCTGCCCACATTACGATTTTCTGTCCCACATTACGATATTCTGGTGAACGCTGCCCACATTACGATTGTCTGGTGAATGCTGTCCACGTTACAATTTTCTGGTGACTGCTGCTCACGTTACGAGTTTCTGGTGAACTCTGCCCACATTATGATTTTCTGGTGAACTCTGCCCACATTATGATTTTCTGGTGAACGCTGCCCACATTACGATTGTCTGGTGAATGCTGTCCACGTTACAATTTTCTGGTGACTGGTGCCCACATTACGATTTTCTGGTGAACTCTGCCCACATTATGATTTTCTAAAGGCCCACATTACGATTTTCTGGTGAACTCTGCCCACATTACGATTTTCTGGCCCACATTACGATTGTCTGGTAAAATGCTGCCCACTTTACAATTAATTTACAGTGAAACGCTGCCCCATTACGATTATTTGGCACCTATTGGGGGGGGGGGGGGGGGCCCATCCAAATATTCGCAGGGGGGCCCAGTGATTTCTAGTTACGCCCCTGCATACCTGATATTTGACTGATATTTAACTCTTTCAGTCAGAGAAAGAAAAAAAAAAAAAGGAAAACAGCCCAGTTATTTGTGTGCTAGGCACTTTACATACCCAGGTCTACCTCATCATGTCACCTCGGGTATCCTTTAACTCTTTCGGTACTGGAAACAACATGAGACTCATATCTGTGCTACAGACTAACCATTTGCGATAATTCAGGTTGAAGTGAGCTCCGAGATGTCTCCCAGTGCATCATTGCTGAATATATGCAATTTAACCATTGTTGCCCTTAGAAGCTAAACACACCTCCAGAACCGCTGGAATGCAATGATGTGTCATCTTGATAATTTGCACACAGCCATAATAATCCAACATGCATACAGACTGTTTCGGATTGGTTGATCCTCCACAGTGCATGGCATGGATTAATTTGGCTCTATGGAGTAGGACTTGAAACACCCAGAGGTAAAGACTAACCAGCAAGCTAATGGTGAACAAGAACGCATTGGAGTGTGTAAGGGGCTACAATGGTCCTAAAAGACCCCCTTACTAAAATGCTATGGAAAACAAAAGTTTTCTTTCTTTAAACAGATTTTGCAATAATTCAGGTTGGAGTGAGCTCCGAGATGTCTCCCAGAGCATCACTACTGAATATATGCAAATTAACCATTGTTGCTAATAATTTCTTAGCTGTACTACACATACAATTCATTATATCATAAGTTTATTTTTACTTCAAATTCCTTTTTAACTATGTGTTTCAAATGTGCAGTTATTTTTTAGTAAACTAGTAAATTTATTTTTACTAAATAAAAGTACATTAAGCACTACAAAAATTAAATGTAATTCAAACAGGACCTGATGACGCAGCTACTGGTTTAAGCATCTGGTGTAACTGTCCCTTACATAATAACATGCTGTCTGCTTACCAGGCTCTGCCTCCCTACTCTCACTGACACGCTTAGCCAGTCATTGTCAATGAACATCTCCTCTGAAGAATCGGCGATGCGCCACAATATGCTTCTTAAAGCGGTATGGTCACCAGGGCTGTGGAGTCGGTCCAAAAATCCACCGACTCCGACTCCTCAGTTTAGGATTCCACCGACTCCGACTCCTCTAATTTGCATATTACAATTTTGTTGATTGAAAGTATGTAACATGAAATTCGTCTCTTAACTGCCAACGCTTAGGAATTTTACAAGACAACTGAAGTGAGAAGGATATGTAGACTACTATATTTATTCCCTTTAGACTAAAACTAGTCCTTGGTAAGAGTACTTGTAAAAGGTACAAACCGGAACAAAGAACATCTATCAGGCCCTAGGCAATGTAAGTGTGGGTACATGTAAGAATGATGTGCAGGTACTCTGCATGGGAAGGAGGAGATTGTAAACAGACAACACCTCTGTGTTCAATGTGCACAGCATTCTCAGTGGATTCCCTGCAGCTCTGTGGGGAGTGCATATGTAGAGTATAGTACTACTGTGTAACAAAGTAAACCTGAGGCAGATTAAATTAAAGTTTTATACATACCTGGGGCTTCCTCCAGCCGCCTTCATGATAATCAGTCCCTCGTTGTCCTCCTCCACCACCTGGATCTTCTGCTATGAGTCCAGGTACTTGAGCCAGTCAGGCGTAGTGCGCATGCACACACTCCGCCGCCAGGAGCATACTACACCTGTGTAGCACTATTGCGCAGGTGCAGAACGTTCCTGGCTGTGGGAGCTGCATGCGGCTGGACAGCGCTGACTGGCTGAATTACCAGGACTCATAGCAGAAGATCCGGGTGGTGGAGGACAGCGAGGGACTGATTAGCCTGAAGGGGGCTGGAGGAAGCCCCAGGTATGTATAAAACTTTACTTTTCATCCGTCTCAGTTACCCTTTAATTTGTAGTCACCAAACCAAATTTTAATAACATATCAAATTATTTGATTTCATGAGCAAAGGGAGTGCATACATTTGCATAAATCAGCATCAATGCAGAATTATTTCCATCTCGTTGACCATCTCTATTAGTGACACAGCTACACATCAGGCTTTATTCTTACAGCATAGATGTTATTTAGTATATATGAGATTCCTGTGTACACATCATATATACAGTCACAATCAGATATGTATATCTGACCTTAAAAATACGGGGACTGCTTTATTGAAGCAGCACAAGTAACTAATTTTGATTGGTTTATTTCATTTTTGTGGACTAAGCACAGCTATTACTGTATATATACATTATTTTTAATGACTATTATCTGAGAAATAGAACATTTTATCATATTTTCTATTTTAATTACACTTACAAATTCATTAGGAGTCGGAGTCGGTGCATTTTTTCCCGACTCCAGGCACCCAAAATTGCCCGACTCCACGACTCCGACTCCACAGCCCTGATGGTCACCATAAAAATCAAATTTCAACAGCAACTGGTCTGAGTGTATTAAGTGATAAAGATGCTATTCCTGCATTCAAAACTTTCTCTGCTGTTATGGTTTGGAGTTATCACATACTTTAGGAGCACTGGCCCTAGTGCCAAACAGTGCCAAAAAGTTGAATGCCGGGAGTTCTTTTGAATGCTGGGAGTTCTTTTTATCTATAATATATTCCTCCTCTTCCATTTATTTCCCTGCCTAGCTGACCACTTGTGTTTACAAGCAAGGCTGAGGTGACAGTGATTGGATGTGTATATATATTAAAAAAAAAAAAAAAAAAAAAAAAGACTCTGGGAGGAGGGCAGCTAATGAATACACAATGGGCAAGAAAAGGGAGGGGGGGGGGGACAAGAGTCAGGAAGGATATGATGTCAGCATTAGCTTGGCAAAATGGCCACTGCCTAGAATAGGATTTTCTGCTTTTCCTTTGTAAAATTCACAGGAATCATTAAGTGGATAGCACAATACATCTGTTATGTAAGAAGAAGTAGTATTTATCTTCTTATATATGTGTTTTTTTATCTCTAGGTTAGCATGGGTGTCACTTGTTCTTTAAACAGTTTTAAGCTATTTATAGGATAGAAAGAATAAAACTCTACCTCTTCATTTGTAATTGGTGGTGTGCATGCATTTTCTTACCTCACAGTAAACAATATCTGCACCATAGTCTAAAGCAAGAAGGCGCATGGGCAAAGTCCCCACACGGACCATGGGAGCCAAAATGATTTTGTCAGAGAAGGAGAGACCCATGACAACTTTGTTGTTCCTAGAAGGAAAAAAAAAAAAAAAAAAAAAAAAAAAAAAAAGTTTAGCAAAAGATACACTTTACTAAGAAGTATTAACTAAAAGATTTCAGGAACAAGTAAATCAAGAAAATCAGAAAACAACACTAAAATGTAATCAACAGAAAGTGACAATGGAGCTGGTGCCTTAACTGCTGTGATTATGTAGCAAGCATGAGCGCTCATGCTTGCTAAACAGCCACGGCAATTAAAGCACCTGTTTTCTCACTGACCTGAGGAAACAGGCAAGTGCCCGCACAACGCATTGTCAATTTTATGTGCTCAAATTAAATACTTTTGTTTAATAAACTGGTGCAAATTCTTCAAGAAAGGTAAGATTGCCTCTTTGTTTATAAAATCAACAGATTAGCCTAGCTTTTATGCATTAGGCACCTCCACCAGTTTTAATTGTCTTGTCATTAATTATTATCTGTTTATACAGTGGGTTGCAAAAGTATTCGGCCCCCTTGAAGTTTTCCACATTTTGTCACATTACTGCCACAAACATGCATCAATTTTATGGGAATTCCACGTGAAAGACCAATACAAAGTGGTGTAGACAGTATGTGAGAAGTGGATCGAAAACCATACATCATTCCAAACATTTTTTTTACAAATAAATAACTGCAAAGTGGGGTGTGCGTAATTATTTGGCCCCCTGAGTCAATACTTTGTAGAACCACCTTTTGCTGCAATTACAGCTGCCAGTCTTTTAGGGTAATGTCTCTACCAGCTTTGCACATCTAGAGACTGAAATCCTTGCCCATTCTTCTTTGCAAAACAGCTCCAGCTCAGTCAGATTAGATGGACAGCGTTTGTGAACAGCAGTTTTCAGATCTTGCCACAGATTCTCGATTGGATTTAGATCTGGACTTTGACTGGGCCATTCTAACACATAGATCTGTTTTGTTTTAAACCATTCCATTGTTGCCCTGGCTTTATGTTTAGGGTCGTTGTCCTGCTGGAAGGTGAACCTCCGCCCCAGTCTCAAGTCTTTTGCAGTCTCCAAGAGGTTTTCTTCCAAGTTTGCCCTGTATTTGGCTCCATCCATCTTCCCATCAACTCTGACCAGCTTCCCTGTCCCTGCTGAAGAGATGCACCCCCCGAGCATGATGCTGCCACCACCATATTTGACAGTGGGGATGGTGTGTTCAGAGTGATGTGCAGTGTTAGTCTTACGCCACACATAGCGTTTTGCATTTTGGCCAAAAAGTTCAATTTTGGTCTCATCTGACCAGAGCACCTTCTTCCACATGGTTGCTGTGTCCCCCACATGGCTTGTGGCAAACTGCAAACGGGACTTCTTATGCTTTCTGTTAACAATGCCTTTCTTCTTTCCACTCTTCCATAAGAGCCAACTTTGTGCAGTGCATGACTAATAGTTGTCCCATGGACAGAGTCTCCCACCTGAGCTGTAGATCTCTGCAGCTCGTCCAGAGTCACCATGGGCCGCTTGACTGCATTTCTGATCAGCGCACTCCTTGTTCGGCCTGTGAGTTTAGGTGGATGGCCTTGTCTTGGTAGGTTTACAGTTGTGCCATATTCCTTCCATTTCTGAATGATCGCTTGAACAGTGCTTCGTGGGATGTTCAAGGCTTTGGAAATCTTTTTGTAGCCTAAGCCTGCTTTAAATTTCTCAATAACTTGATCCCTGACCTGTCTTGTGTGTTCTTTGGACTTCACGGTGTTGTTGCTCCCAATATTCTCTTAGACAACCTCTGAGGCCCTCACAGAGCAGCTGTATTTGTACTGACATTAGATTACACACAGGTGCACTCTATTTAGTCATTAGCACTCATCAGGCAATGTCTGTAGGCAACTGACTGCACTCAGATCAAAGGGGGACGAATAATTATGCACACACCACTTTGCAGTTAATTATTTGTAAAAAATGTTTGGAATCACGTACGATTTTCTTTCCACTTCTCATGTGCACATCACTCTTTCATGTGGAATTCCAATAAAATTGATTCATGTTTGTGGCAGTAATGTGACAAAATGTGGAAAACTTCAAGGGGGCCGAATACTTTTGCAACCCACTGTATGTGCTGTGCCAACAAATGTGCCAATGTTTTGAAAGATATTTTTGTATAACAAAAAGTTTTGAATCAGGATGATATCATTTATTGGCTAACTTAGAAGAAAAGCAACACTCTACTGCTTCTTCTTTGTTTAACAAGCAATACTTTATCTATGCTCACACTTGATTTGCTTTACTCAATCATATAACAGCATGTAGGTATATATGGAGCAACTGCATTGCATTTAAAATGTAAGCAAAGTGATTTTTAATTCTACAATTAGATACTTACCTCAGTAGTAGGAAGCCTTTGGATAGTCACGAGGCTTCCCTGATCCTTCACAAACCTCCGTTCCAGCACTTGGTACCTCCAACCATATTTTAATTTACTTTATCAAGCGCAATTTATGGCAACTGCCTCTGATAGCTGAACTACATAAGGATGTTGAGCTAAGCACAGCCCGTTACGAACTCATTTACCTCTTCTCCTTTATGTGAACTTGTTCAGAATCAGAATCTTTTTATTCACCAAGTACGACTGGGTCATAACCAGAATTGGTTTTGGCACGTACAGCAAGTATACAAAAACATTTAAAATTTGGTAGGAGTTCAGACATTACTCAATCACAGCAAAAAGTTGTACATAATGACCTTAGCATGAGTACCAGGAAAAAGGCAACAGACTGAAAGTAGCCTACAGGGGAAGAGGGGGGTTCAGAAGTCTGATAACAGATGGGAAAAATTAGTTCCTAAGCCTTGAGGTCTCCGGAAACTTTGGACTGATAGGAGTCGGCTGAAGAGGCATAAGTCTGGGTGGGAGGGGGTCGGTGGAGATCTTCATTGCTCTGGACCACAGTCTGGTGTTGGAGAGGAGGTCAAGTGGAGGAAGGGGTTTCCCAATAATTATCTTCACTGTTCTGATGGTCCTCTAAGTTTGTATCTGTTGCTAGCAGAGGAGCCAGTGAACCAGACCAAGATAAATGAGCAGAGGACAGATTCAGAAGTCCAGAAGGAGTACCCTAGCGTACGTGTCCAGTCTGTCGAGATGGACAGTGATGAGCTCCAGGCATATGTTCCAAGTTTGTTTGAGCATTAAGGGCTGCTTGTACACTAATGGTTTGTATACTACCTGGAATAGAATCTGTATGCAGCCGCTTTCCAGCGTGTGCAAAGCAGGTGTCGGTAACTACGAGAAAAATGCAAAAAAAAAACTTGCTGCCTGAGACCGATAACATCATCTGAGTGCTGGAAGCTGCAGACTTTTTTGCCATGCTGCCCTCTAACCTCTAGTGTGTGCGATTTTAGATGTTGGTATAACACCATGGCATAATACAAGTTCATATTTGAGCCAGTACACCGCCTGCATGGAGTTTGTATGTACTCCCCTTTTTGAGTGTGTTTCCTCTGGGTACTGATTTTTCCACCCTGATTCCTAAAACATCCAAATAAAGTTAATCAAGTTCTCCACCAAACGGTCCTTTCACACTGTTTAAGTTGCGTTCTACTGAGTTGCGATGATATTGCTATCGTGCACCGAGTGCTGTGTGGCAGGTTCCCAAGGAGTAATGCACTGCATGCTGTGCATTTACTGGGCCACTTGCACACTTATAGTGGCAGTAAAGTATACTTTCATTGTGCTGTATGCCTCTTATAGTTGCACTGCACTTCTGATGTGTATTGCGACTTTTCGGCATTGATTCGATGGTATCACAAATCAACAAGCACAGTGCGAAAAAACCCTGAGACTTTAAAGTGGATCCGAGATGAACTTTTACTCACTGCATCATTGTGTTCCTTTCCTATTGTTTATACGGCATTCCTCAAGCCAAATACTTTTTTGTTTTAATACTCTAATTACCTATAAACTAAACAAGCCTCGCCCACAGCTTTTCAGAGAGCCTTGGCATTTTCAGACAGTAGCAAGGGCTCATGGGAGCTCAGTCTGGGCAGGAGGAGGTATTACTAGCCAGAGATTTCAGAGGCAGAGAGAAGGAGGGGGTTTAGGTTTTTTTTCACAGGCTGAGTGCTGAAGATGCAGATAAGCTTGCCTGTGTGTAATGTTTACAAACAACATGGCTGCTGTCATTGTATCACAGGAAGAAGTAATCATATTCTATTGAAGCTGTTTGCAGCTAGATTTGCTCTGTAAACGATCCAAACTTTAGATAAGATATATAGACAAGTTACTTGTTATAGTTAGTTTTTCATCTCGGATCTGCTTTAATAGGGACATTAGACGGCATTAGTCTAGTTTAGGGGACCCAGCAGGAAACTTCATAGGGTTCAGTTCTCCAATCACTGCACCCTCTTTAGCACTAAGCGGTGCGACTGGCTGAATAGTGTGGACTTGTTTACTACAACTGATCTGAAACCTAGCAAATCAAGAGGGTGCTGTCCACCCAATCATGTTAGGGGAATTTCCCTTCGAGGTTACCTGCTGGGTGCCTTAAACTAGGCTAGTTCCCCTTATACTATAACGATGGTAAAATTATATTAAGAGCTAGTCTGAGGAATAATTAGTGACATGACTCCATAAAGAGAGGTGGGAGATGTCAGCACTCCATATATATAAGAGGCTGGATGGTGTACTGGTTAAGGGCTCCGCCTCTGACATGGGAGACCTGGGTTTGAATCTCGGCTCTGCCTGTTCAGTAAGCCAGTAATTCAGTAAGGAGTTCATTGGGCAAGACTCCCTAACACTGCTACTGCCTACTGAGTGCGCTCTAGTGGCTGCCTCGCAAGCGCTTTGAGTCCGACAGGAGAAAGGCGCTATACAAATACTGCCATTATTATTATTATTATATACATAATGATAAAAATATGAATATAGCAAAGGAATAGCAAATATCTTCGTTATATTCTTCCAGCTGACACTTTAAGAGGTGAATAATTTGACACTTTTAGAGGTGAATAAATTGCATCATCTTATCTCATTATTGTACACCTGTAAAATGCAGTACACACAACTAGCAGTTACAAATGCAGAAAAAGTGGAAACCTGAAATACTGCAGGTGTGGCTGAATCCGAATTCCTTGAGAAACTAGAAGCTGGGTGACTGGAGGAACTTCTCTGTGCGATGGAAGTGAATAACAATAAGAATGACCACTTCTGAGTCTCCCCGGAAGCTTAGCCAGCATTTCAGGAAAACCCAGGATAGCCTACAGCTGCAAGCAGCATGCTACTGTCAGGGCATTTTGATGACGCTCCAGTACGTCATTGCCGTGCGATCAGGAACTAAAGCCGATCTCTGCTGTCTCGGAGCAATGATGACAATCACTGCTGCCCATCACTTTTTGCGGCTGCCCATGCGCAGTACAATATCGTTGGCTGAGGCTGTCCTGGGTGCAGCTGCCTTCACGTCATTGCCGTGTGACCAAGAAGTAATGCAGAGCTCTGTACGTCATTGCTGTGCGACCAGGAAGTAATGAAGAGGTCTGCCATGCTGCCCTTGCTGCGGGCTCGGTGGCGGGCGCTTGCGGCTATAGGGCTGAGGTTGTCCTCGTCCTCCTCCGCAGAGCAGCTGCCTGTGGTTCGGCTCTCCCGGAACACACAGATATGGATGGAGAAGCAGGCAGAGCTGCGGAAGGCGGGGAAGATTGTAGCACCCAGAGTCGGAAAGCTTCTCATCAGCACTCGCCGGCGGGAGCTCATTCAGGCAGCAGGGGAGACGTGTGGCCGATGGGAACAACCCCGGCTGGTTAGCCAAGGATGGAAACATCGGGAGTCTCAGGGGGATTATTTTAACATTAACCGTATTCAGGAGCACCGTGTTTGGTCGGAGACAGAAGGCTCGTTTAGTACTCTTAACCTGGATGAAAGGCTGGTCACTGCTCTGGAGTCCCTGAACCTCACGACGCCCACCTGGGTGCAGAAAGCGGCCATCCCCAGTTTGCTTCGGGGTAGGAACGTGTTGTGCGCCTCGGAGACTGGCAGTGGGAAGACCTTGGCGTACCTGCTGCCCATCATGCACAACTTGCTGACCCAGGGGAACCTTTACCCGGAGAACCCCCACAGCTTGGTACTGGTACCATCCCGAGAATTGGCATGTCAGGTGGCTGCAGTGGCCCGCAGACTTGGTTCGCAGCTGGGTGTTATGGTGCGCCTTTTGGGGGGAGGACGAGGCCAGAAAGTGATACAAAATCAGCTTGATCAAACCTCAAAAGTGGATGTATTAGTGGCTACTCCTGGAATTCTCTTAAAAGCTCTGAAGTGGGATAAAATAACTTTAGCACATCTTCACTATGTTGTTTTGGATGAAGCAGACACACTCTTTGACCAAACCTTTTCTGACTTAGTGGAAGGCATTCTTGCCTATACTCGAATAGCTTCCCATGCGCGAGAGGTGGAAAAACGTGATGAGAAAGCCCAATTAGTGATTATCGGAGCCACTTTCCCAAAGGGGGTTGGGCAGATCCTTGGTAAGGTAATGGACCTTGGTAGTATTTACACCATCAAAAGCAAGAGGCTGCATTTCCTCATGCCACATGTACAACAAACTTTTATGAGACTTAAGGAAGCAGACAAAATATCAGAACTACTGGAAGTATTAAAGAAGCATGTTGCAAACAACCAAGAGACTGGTATTCTTGTATTTTGTAACATTTCAAGTACAGTGAACTGGCTTGGCTATATATTGGATAATCATGGTATTAAGCACAGCCGTCTCCATGGGCAGATGCCTGCTGTTATGCGGCTAGGTATCTTTGACACCTTTCGGAAAAATAAAACTAGTGTGTTGGTTTGCACTGACATAGCCTCTAGAGGTATTGATACTTCTAAAGTAGACACTGTGATAAATTATGATTTCCCTCGCTCTTTAGAGGACTACCTACACAGGGCGGGAAGAGTTGGACGTGTTGGCAGTGAAACTCCAGGCAGCGTAATAAGTTTTGTAGCCCATCCGTGGGATGTTGAACTGGTCCAGAAAATTGAAACTGCTGCCCGCAAGAGAAGTAGACTCCCTGATATGGAGTCTAGCATAAAACACCCTGTTCCAACTAATGACCTGATAAAGGAAAATGAAGATGAACTTTGAAGTAAATGTTTAATATGTGTGTGATTATTAATAATACAATTAACACATGTTACATCGTTTTTGTAAGTAGATGGTTTATACATCCTAATTTATGTATATTAAATAAAAAAAAATATTCATCAATACTAGTTTGGAGAGCATGCTAGGTTTTTGAATACAAAATGACTGCTTGCATGCCTCAAAGCACCCAATTGATTTTAGAGGCTTTTATAGAGGCCACTACTGCTGATCTTTTAAAATATTTTCCTGGTTAGTTCCCACCACAAGTGTACAGAAAGGTAAAAAAAATCATGCATTTTCTATATGGTGGGTTTTTTTGTGCAGTTCTTGCTTGTGCATTTGTGGTTCAATGTAATTGACTGAACCAGTCATGTGTATTGAACTGCATGTAGATTTCCCTATAAAATATGCAGCACTGTTTCTAAAGCTGGCCACTAACGATACAATCTTTTTCATCCAATCTTACTATTTCTATCTAATATAAAGTAACTACCTAAATTATCCATTTAATATATTCTCTCCGATTACTCTTCTGCTACATAGATTTGGTAAAATTGGATGAAACAGATTGCACAATTACCACCTTAAGATATTGAAAACTTGCATTTTCCACAAATTTCAGTACTGGAGACTAAACCTGAACGCCAGCTTAACCACTTAAGGACCACAGGCTTAAAGCCCAGGACATTTTTTACAAAATAGGCCACTGCAGCTTTAAGGCCTCGCTGCAGGGCCGCACAATTTATCACACAAGTGATTTCCCTTAACCCCCCCAAACATTAAATCTATCTTTTTAAAAAAAAAAAAATTGTATACCTCCCACCCTCCTCCAGCCAATCACTGTGATCAGCTGTCATAGGCTTCAGCCTATAACAGTGGATCACCCCTGAGCCTGCTAGCTGAGCGCCATCATTCAATCGGGGATGTGCAGGCGATCCCCTGCAATCTCCGCCCCCAGGACTGCACACCGATCGGCGTTAGGTGGTCCTGGAGCTGCCGCCGCATCAACACCAATTGGCGTGGAGCTTTCCTGTAATAGTTAAAGCGTACCATAGTGAAAAAAGTGCATCTCGGAAGGAGGAAGCATCAGGATCTTAGAGGCTTCCTTCATTCTCTTCCACAGGCCTGTTCGAGCGCTGCACTGGGACACCCGAAAAAAGGCTTGTCATGCAGGCGCACTAGCACCGTTCCGCTGCCGCTATTTCCCCTAGAGCCCCACCGGGGCAGTGTTAGTGCACATGTGCATGGATTCTACTCTACGGGGGTCCCAGTGGTGGAATGGGCTGATGTACCAGGACGGGGGGAGCCTCCTTAGGATCTTAAGCTACTTTCTGGAGGTAAATATCTTTTTTTTTTTTCCTTTATATAAGTCACAGGTTTAAAGGATAGGCAAGGTGAACTACTTTGTGCATATCAAAGCTCCAGGCATGTAAGGGCAGGAGTCCTCATGCCCACTCTGTGTTCTCCCCAGAATTTTTTTCCAGGCGGGTTGTATGAAAAAGTGTCCTGCTGTGGCGAGACGGAGAAACACAGGGCCGATGGTTTCATAGGGGCAAACTGGGTAAATGTCCAGGGCCCCATAATGCTGTGCTGTGAAGCCTCGTATCTCCTGCTAGGAGAGGTAAATTTATAAGCTCAGCAACTCTGCTAACAGCACCGCAAACGAGGGGGATAAGGAGGCAAGCTGATGACAGCCGGGTGCTCACCAAAATTAGCCGGAAGGTGCACCCAGCTAAAAGGGCCTGGGAGGAACACTGCAACCCCTGGTCAATCTCCTACCCCCTCCATTCCGATGTAATAGCCCCTGCAAGTTGTGGCCTGGGCGTGCACTACTGCGCAAGCGCTGGCCCACCGGCGTGCGTCTTTGCACTCTGTGCATGCGATATGGAGTGCGCATGCAATCAAGGACACGAGCCGCCAGTCCAGTGTTTGTGCAGTAGTGAACAACCTGGCCAAGACTCCTGGGGGCTATTACACCAGAATGAAGGAGGATGAAGGTGAACGGTGGGCATAAGGACTCCTGTCCATGCCTGGGAGCCTCAATTTGCACAAATGAGTTTGCCTTGGGTACCCTTAAAGCTTGATTCACAGTGGTCAGTTGTGTTGCAGAATTATTCTGCATGTTAACTCCTTGCCCATACAATTCTATAGGCCTGTTCACACTATTGTACTGCGTTGTAACTGATTGCGTTATTCTAACTGGCTGAATGCAGGCTTTGTATTAAAGTCTATGTCCAGTATCCATTGCAGTTCACACTCATAACACGTGTGTTATTCAACTGACCACTGTGAATCCAGCCTTAATGTGAACCCGAGTTGAAAATAAACTGATAAACAATATTTATCTTCCTACTCCTAAAAATGAAGTATCCCAGGGTTTTAATTTATATTTACACACAAAGTAGGCTGAATGTTTTACTGTCTCTAATAAGTAGCAGCCTATTAAGTGTTCCAGAGTTAAAATACATGAACTATTGACTTTTTCCTATCTTCCCCTGCCCTCGGAAGCTATTTTCTGCCAGGAAAACTTTTATGGCTGTAATTAGCTTATCAGTGATGTGGACAAGATAGAAGCATTCCAGAAAAATTAACTCGGATAGCAACATAAAACAAGTAAAACAGCCTGATTATTGTTTTGTACTGTACATACACGTTTATCTCATCATGTCATATGTAGCTTCGGGTACACTTTAAAGCGGTATTGTCACCATAAAAATCAAATTTCAACAGCAACTGGTCTGAGTGTATTAAGTGATAAAGATGCTAATCCTGCATTCAAAACTTTTTTGCTGTTATGGTTTGGAGTTATCACATACTTTAGGAGCACTGGCCCTAGTGCCAAAACGTTGAATGCTGGGAGTTCTTTTTATCTATAATATATTCCTCTTCTTCCCTGCCTTGCTGATCACTTGTGCTTACAAGTAAGGCTGAGATGACTCCGTGATTGGATGTGTAAATAAAAAAAAAAAAGACTCTGGGAGGAGGGCAGCTAATGAATACACAATGAGCAAGAGAAAGGAGGGGGGGGAAAAAAAGAGTCAGGGAGGATATGATGTCAGCATTAGCTTGGCGAGATGGCCACTGCCTAGACTAGGATTTTCTGCTTTTCCTTTGTAAAATTCACAGGAATCATTACGTGAATAGCACAATACATCTGTTATGTAAGTAGAAGTAGTATTTATCTACTTATATATGTGTTTTTTATTTCTAGGTTAGCATAGGTGTTGCTTGTTCTTTAAAGAGTAACTGTCAGGCTGCAGAAGCTAATTTAAACCTCTATTCTCCTGTGTTAAACAGTTTAGAAGGAAGCCTAAAAGCAATTAGTGAAGATAAAAATCTCAGTTACCTTTGATGTGTGCTTATCAGCAAGTCTGTTATTCTTAAGAAGACGCAAGCCACATATCATACTGCAAAGCATTCTGGGGCTCTCCCCTCGGCTGCTAATGAGACGTTATAGCAGCTTGTAATCACGTAGCACTGATAAATCTCGGGCAGAGTACACTGCAGGAGTCAGCTATTGTTCCTAGCCACATGGCTCATTAACCTCCCTGGCGGTAACCCCGTGTGTGACACGGGGTAAGCCGCCGGAGGGTGCCGCTCAGGCCCTGCTGGGCCGATTTTCATAATTTTTTTTTGCTGGACGCAGCTAGCACTTTGCTAGCTGCGCCAGCACTCTGATCGCCGCCGGCCCCTGCCCGATCGCCGCTATCTGCTGCGGCGCGGCCCCCCCCAGACCCCAGCGCTGCCTGGCCAATCAGTGCCAATGACGTCGGTGACGTCATCCCGCCCCGTCGCCATGGCGACGGGGGAAGCCCTCCAGGAAATCCCGTTCTATGAATGGGATTTCCTGATCGGAGATCGCCGAAGGCGATCGAAGCGGGCGGGGGGATGCCGCTCAGCAGCGGCTATCATGTAGCGAGCCCTCGGCTCGCTACATGATTAAAAAAAAAAAAAAAATTTTTAAAAAAACTGCTGCGCTCCCTCCTGGCGGTATTTTTCATACCGCCAAGGAGGTTATTCACTGCACACTGTGTTATTTAGTACAAGCTTATCTGTGATCAGGAAGCAGGCAGGACATGACGACACATTTGACAGAAAAACATGGAGCCTGCCATGAGCTGTCAGGAGCATCTATCTCTGCATATACTATATACAAATTCTGTGAAATCCAAACGTGGACAGTGAAATGCATATGTAATGTAAGTACAGCCAATCTTTAGCTACTGATATATGTGTTTATTTTCTCTGAGACCTTATACCTAACAGCTCCTCTTTAAGGTTATTTATTGAGAGAGGAGTGGAAGCAGGGTGTACTGCAGCTCTGACAGGAGTGAGAGTAAGGTGTACTGCAGCACTTACAGAGTGAAATCTGAGTGTACTGTAGCTCTGAGAGAGGAGTGAAAGCAAGGTGTACTGCAGCTCTGAGAGAGGAGTGAAAGCAAGGTGTACTGCAGCTCTGAGAGAGGAGTGAAAGCAAGGTGTACTGCAGCTCTGAGAGATGAGTAAAAGCAAGGTGTACTGCAACACTGACAGGAGTAAAAGCAAGCTGTACTGCAGCTCTAAGAGATGAGCAAAAGCACAGAGTACAGCAGATCTGCGAGAGGAGTGAAAGCAACGTGTACTGCAGCTCTGACAGAGGAGTGAAAGCAGTGTGTACTGTACTGCAGCTTTGATAGAGGCGTGAAAACAAGGTGTACTGCAGCTTTGAGAAAGGAGTGAAATCAGTGTATTAAAGCTCAGAGAGGAGTGAAAGCATGGTGTACTGCAATTCTGACTTTTGAGAGAGGAGTGAAAGCAAGGTGGTTTACTGCAGCTCTGACAGCAGAGTGAAAGCAAGGTGTATTGCAGCTTTGAGAGAGGAGTGAAATCAGAGTGCTCTGTCTGTAGCTCTGAGAGAAGAGTGAAAGCAACGTGTACTGCAGCTCTCACAGAGGAGTGAAAGCAAGGTGTACTGCAGCTCTGACAGCAGAGTAAAATCAGAATGTACTGCAGCTCTAAGAGAAAAGTGAAAGCAACGTGTGCTGCAACACTGACAGGGGAGTGAAAGCAAGGCATCCTGAGCTCTGACAGAGGACTGAAATCAGAGTGTACGGCAGTTCTGAGATAGGAGTGAAAGCAGGGTGTACTGCAGAACTGACATCAAAGTTCTGAGGGACAACAAATAAAAAAAGTATTAACAAATGAGAAGAGGGCAAAAGTCAAAGGAAAATAACGTTTGGATGATACCATTTATTGGCTAATACGAGTAAGCTTTTGGATGTGCAGCCTTCATCAGACTTCGATTAAACAGGATTGAAATCTAATGAAGGCTGCACAGCCTAAAGCTTACTCTTATTCTTTTAAAGGGACCCAGAGCCTAAAAATAGTAAAAAGATTCATACATACCTGGGGCTTCATCCAGCCCCATCCGCTCAGATTGCTCCCGCACCGCGGTGATCCGCTGCCCATCGGGTCCCATCACTGACGTCATTTGGCTCCAGTCTACACAGGAGAAGTGTGCCCTCTATGTATCTATCCAGCGTCTGCTGGAGAGATACGCAAACAGTGCACTTCTCCTGTGTAGACTGAGCGGACTGACGTAAGTGACGGGACCCGGTCCTGGCCTGCGCAGTACACCGCGGACAACGTGACTGTGATTGACAGCAGTGCTCACGCAGTATGAGGCCGACCCCGAGTTCCTCTTTAATATTCACTGCAGTCCTAGCTGGCTCTGCCTCCTCCACATGCTGCTGCAGTGCCAAGGTAATCTTTTCCTGTGTCTGAGAAAATCCTCTGTGTCCTTTGTGAGATGGCTCTGGAGCCCTTGGCAATTGCCCAGGTTGCCCTTATGGAAGTGCCAGCCCTGCATTTCCCTGTTCACACGGGTACATTTTCCTGCCACCATAACTTTAACCCTAATTAGCCCCTCCCCCCCCCCCCCCCCATGCCAGGGAGCCCCTTCAGGCAGTGAGTGAGTGCCAGGGAGCCCCTTCAGGCAGTGAGTGAGTGCCAGGGAGCCCCTTCAGGCAGTGAGTGAGTGCCAGGGAGCCCCTTTAGGTAGTGAGTGAGTGCTAGGGAGCCCCTTTAGGTAGTGAGTGAGTGCCAGGGAGCCCCTTTAGGTAGTGAGTGAGTGACAGGGAGCCCCTTTAGGTAGTGAGTGAGCGCCAGGGAGCCCCTTTAGGTAGTGAGTGAGTGCCAGGGAGCCCCTTTAGGTAGTGAGTGAGTGACAGAGAGCCCCTTTAGGAAGTGAGTGAGTGACAGGGAGCCCCATTAGGGAATGAGTGAGTGCCAGGGAGCCCCTTTAGGAAGTGAGTGAGTGACAGGGAGCCCCATTAGGGAGTGAGTGCCAGGGAGCCCCTTTAGGTAGTGAGTGAGTGACAGGGAGCCCCTTTAGGTAGTGAGTGAGTGACAGGGAGCCCCATTAGGAAGTGAGTGAGTGACAGGGAGTCCCTTTAGGTAGTGAGTGAGTGCCAGGGAGCCCCTTTAGGCAGTGAGTGAGTGACAGGGAGCCCCATTAGGAAGTGAGTGAGTGACAGGGAGTCCCTTTAGGTAGTGAGTGAGTGAGTGCCAGGGAGCCCCTTTAGGCAGTGAGTGAGTGACAGGGAGGCCCTTTAGGTAGTGAGTAAGTGACAGGGAGGCCCTTTAGGTAGTGAGTGAGTGACAGGGAGGCCCTTTAGGTAGTGAGTGAGTGACAGGGAGTCCCTTTAGGTAGCGAGTGAGTGACAGGGAGCCCCATTAGGGAGTGAGTGAGTACCAGGGAGCCCCTTTAGGTAGTGAGTGAGTGCCAGGGAGCCCCTTTAGGTAGTGAGTGAGTGCCAGGGAGCCCCTTTAGGTAGTGAGTGAGTGACAGGGAGCCCCTTTAGGTAGTGAGTGACAGGGAGCCCCATTAGGGAGTGAGTGAGTGCCAGGGAGCCCCTTTAGGTAGTGAGTGAGTGCCAGGGAGCCCCTTTAGGTAGTGAGTGAGTGACAGGGAGTCCCTTTAGGTAGTGAGTGAGTGACAGGGAGCCCCTTTAGGTAGTGAGTGACAGGGAGCCCCATTAGGGAGTGAGTGAGTGCCAGGGAGCCCCTTTAGGTAGTGAGTGAGTGCCAGGGAGCCCCTTTAGGTAGTGAGTGAGTGACAGGGAGTCCCTTTAGGTAGTGAGTGAGTGCCAGGGAGCCCCTTTAGGTAGTGAGTGAGGGACAGGGAGTCCCTTTAGGTAGTGAGTGAGTGACAGGGAGTCCCTTTAGGCAGTGAGTGAGTGACAGGGAGGCCCCTTTAGGTAGTGAGTGAGTGCCAGGGAGCCCCTTTAGGCAGTGAGTGAGTGCCAGGGAGCCCCTTTAGGCAGTGAGTGAGTGACAGGGAGCCACTTTAGGAAGTGAGTGAGTGACAGGGAGCCCCTTTAGGAAGTGAGTGAGTGACAGGGAGCCCCTTTAGGCAGTGAGTGAGTGACAGGGAGGCCCCTTTAGGTAGTTAGTGAGTGCCAGGGAGCCCCTTTAGGCAGTGAGTGACAGGGAGCCCCTTTAGGAAGTGAGTGAGTGACAGGGAGCCCCTTTAGGAAGTAAGTGAGTGACAGGGAGGCCCTTTAGGTAGTGAGTCAGTGACAGGGAGGCCCCCCCTCTAGCCGCCGACGCTCCCCCCTCACCTGGCAGTGTATTCAGACCTCAGGATCAGCGGGAACCCGACCAGTACTAGCGGGCACCGGACGCACCCGCTCAATATGCGGAAGTGATGTCACTTCCGCATATCAGTGCGGGCGCTGGGTCCTAGCGCCCGCACGATTGGTCGCCGGCTCGCCGCCTGATCCTGAGGTCTGAGTGACGCGGCGGCGGCTGGAGGGAGCCGCTGACAGAGGGGGTGGCGGTGCGAAGAGATCCGTGGCACCCCAGGACAGATTGGGGGCACGTGCCCCCCCAAAATAGGGCTAGCGACGCACCTGTCGGCCAGCGTTATCATTGCACCCTATGGCAGAGTTTCCCCGCACTATTCGCCTGCGGGGAAACTGCGGATTCGCTGCGGTTTCCGCTCAAGTGGAAACGCGCCCTCAGTCTTTTCTATGGAGCTGAACTCCACATCAGAAAAAAATCTTTGCAAGATGCTGCACACAAACATGCTGTACAGACACAAAAGATCAGTATCTGCAAAAGATCTGTTCCTGCCAAAGATCTGTACCTGCAAATTGCATTCATAGTCTATGAGATCTGCAGATCATCATACACACTTTGTTTAACTGATGTTCATCTGCAGATCAGATCCACCAGGATGGATTTTCAGATCTGCAGATGATTGTATGATCTGCAGATGAATGTCAGTTAAACAAGGTGTGTATGATGATCTGCAGATTTCATAGACTATGAATGCAATTTGGAGGAACGGATCTTTTGCAGATACTGATCTTTTGTGTCTGTACAGCATCTTTGTGTGCAGCATCTTGCAAAGATTTTTTTCTGATGGGGAGTTCAATCTTACCACCCTTCATGTAGTATGAGAGACATACCTTCACAGTCTTTTCTATGGAACTGGTCTGTGATCTTTCATTTTCCAAAGAGTGCGATGTGTGTATGCACCTTTAGCCTCCATGTGGTGTCAGTTCACCTCCGGGTGGCTCTTCCATCAGCTGCATACACGCTGGCGGCACATAGCATCTGACGTCAGACGCTATGCACTGCCACCAGCGTGTATGCAACTGAGCCACCCGGAGGACGGACACCATGTGGAGGTTGACACAGGACAGGTAATGTATAAATACACACGGTCGGGGGTGGGGTGCGACAGCACATTTATACATTAGGAGGGCAGCGGCGGGGGTTCTGAAATCGACCGCTGTATCCCCGATCAACCAACTTCGGCACAACATCTTGCATCAGGTGCAAACGATTAACGTGTCCAATTTCATCCCGAAATTGGTCGCATCGTTGGACGGGCCTGTACTTGGCGGCACCGATTTTCAACCAATTCGATAATAATAATCAAATTGGTTGGTCAATTGGCAGCCAAAGTCGCCTGATGTATGGGCAACTTTTCACTCAACACAGCACAATCCCTTCTATCTGAATTAACCACACTATAGCTCTCCTGATGAAACCTCATTGTAAACTACTCCCTCTCCAGATTGTTCAGTGTTACTGCAGATACACCTTCTCTCCTCCACAGCTCTCTATCTGTTAGCAGAATCCCACTTTCCTCTGCTGCTTGCTGCTTACAGCTTCAGCCCTGAGCCCTGCAGTAGTAGAAAGAAATCCAGAACTCCCGCCCGTGCAGGAGGTCACATGATTCGGTCACCAGACTCTGACATCACATCCTCCTTGAAGCTATTCCACTCGGGAAGGCGCTGTGATATCCTGTGCTGGGTGCGTCTCCTGACATTGTAATCATCGCAGATGAGGTGACTGAGAGACTGTGGGGTGAGAGTCCGGTCTGGCATCTGTGCTATAGCTTAGGTACTGGGTGGGATGAGCTGTCAGTGTGCTGCCATCTGCACAGCTTCAGCTGCTAAGGCTGGATCAATGTGGAGGAGTAAAGATCATAGTTTTGCATGCAACCCTCTTCCCCCACACCGTCCCATATAACCCCCTGAGCAGCTAGTCCTGTAACTTTCTATGCAGTTAATTTATAATTGCGAGAAGTGCTATATTGGGTATAATTTATTTTGTAAATTTCCAATTAAGTTACATGTTCATCTAGTGCAAATCAAGTTAATTTTTGTTTTATTATTGGGGCAACCTAAGTAATCGCCCCAGGGTTACGAGAAACAGCCAACGCCCCCCCTTCCCAGCCCAATCGGTCTCTCCCTACTTTATTGTGGTCCCCGGGGTCCCTGCACTTTTCAAAAGCGTAACGACTCAGCAGCTGCGTTCCTCCATTAGTTTCTGCGCTCCCATGTTCATCTTTGCAGGGGTGCCACATTTCAGTGACCCAGTGTATGTTATTATGTAATATGGGGATAAAGATGGAAGCACTCAGGGAACACTCTGCCAAAACTTAGCAGGGGCGCTGGGGACCACAATAAATGTAAGGGTGGGAGACCTGGGGCTGCTGGCTCGGGCACTGGTGGGGGAGGGGGGATTTTCCAGAAACAAAGCGGAACCCTAATGCTGCCTTCAGGGGGTGTCACTGTCACGGGGGCCACCAGTTTAATTTTGTCCCAGGGCTCCATTCTAACTAGAACCACCATGACTGTTACTCCATGCCCTGCCTTTCTCAGTGTATGTGAGATTAATTGTTGATTCTCCTGAAATGCTTCTCCTGGTTTTCTTATTTTACAGTGTTTTTCAAATGAAACAATACATGTGACTGGTTGCTATGGGCAACCTGCACAAACCTCACTCACCTAGAAATGATGACAGCTGGGCAATGGGAGCAAAGGTAGAATGTGTTGCCATCTATCAATTGAATGGCATACTTCCGCACCAGACTATGGAGGACCCTGTGCTGTGTGTAGTAGTTATCATATTCCTGTCACTGAAGTGGGCTGCAGTCATATTTCTTGGCTTTGCATTGCTGTTTGTGGAGTCTTACACTGTTTGAACTCTTAAGCCCATTGACTGCAATTTACTTACTAGCAGTGGCTGGTTAACTGATTTGCACTTTTATAACCTGATTAGTCCCTGCAAATGTCTTGTTCCTGTAGAACTGGAACTGGCACATTCATTCGATTTCTGGATCATCACGGATTGTGACCTGCATGTTTGTTCTGGTTCACAAATAGTGTAGTGAAGGACGACACTCCCAGTGCTTACATCTTTGAGGACCAGTTGCGTATGGCGGTCTCCATATTTATAGCGTGAGAGGTTTGTGTTGAAAGAAATCTGTACTGTGATAAATACGATGTTGCTGACATTGTTTGTGTGAAAGTTGCATTAAGGCTACTTTCACACTGGTGTGTCGCGGTCCATTGCATCAGACAACATAATCACATTGCAAATGCGAAGCAGTTATACTATAATGGTACATTCACATTTACGCCTTAGCATTGTGTTGCGATGGATCCGGATCTACTATGCAGGTATCTGATGGTACCTGAAACTCTTTTTTAAGTCCATATATTTATCATATCTGTATCCCATATTTATAAGCATTAAGGAGGCATGACTTCTGATAAAGGGGCGGAGATTACTTATTGGCTCTGAAGTTGTAAATCTGACTCTGAACTAAGGGCCGGTCCAAACAGGTACCAAACGTAGTGCTTGTGGTGTTCGTTGCTCAAGTGCTGTCCGTTCAAATGAATGGAATACTCTATCCCGTCATCTAGTCCTTGACGTTTACATGTAGTGTTCAGGAATGGCTAAGTTCCACGTATGATGTGACAACGAAACACCGGTAATTCTCTGCTCATTTGCAGGAAAGCTTCTGGCATCGCCTGAATCTGACATTACTGAAAGTCCATGTGAACTGTCCCTGAGGGCTCAGGCACTCTGTAAGCTCTTTTCTCAGTGCTCTTTGGCCACCAGAGCTGATCGTTCAGAAACAGCCCTATCAGTCCGCTGACAGCGCGTACACACACGCTACTATCGGCTTAAAGACCGCCCAGCGGGAGGTTCTGGCGGACCCTTCGTTGCCGCTGGTAGTGCGTGTACGCACCTTAATACTTTTAGCCATAGCCCCTGAACAAACATGTCAGAAACACCTGATCTGCTGCTGCATTATCGTCAGATCTGAAAGATTAGCTTCATGCATGTTTCTGACATTATTTAGATACTATTGCATCCTAATAGACCAGCAGGACTGCCAGGCAACTGGTATTGTATAAAAGGAACTACATATGGCAGCCTCCATACATTTCTCACTTCAGTTGTCCTTTAACTCTGCAGGTCCGGCTCGACAGGAATATTACAGAAGCATTACTAAGCATTCTGTTTTACATGTTTGTCTTAAGAAGAATGCATGGCTCTATGCCAGTTTTTACAAATCTCATGGTATCGGATGCTGCAGAAATAGCCAGAAGTATGAATCTTCTCCACGTAGTACAGCAGCATGTTTTGTTTCTGAAGTTTTGGCCACAAACTATCTTATTTTAACTGTTATTGTTTTAACCCGTTTAGGTGCTTCTCGTAATTTGATTCTTAAAAATGAAGACCTTACCAGGCATAGGAGTTTTCGGAACGGGGAGCACAGCTCGGGTACTGGTGCCGCTGCTTCGGTCAGAAGGGTTTCAGATTGAGGCTTTATGGGGTAGAACAGAGGAAGAAGCTAAATCCCTAGCAAAAGAACTGGATATTGTGTTCTGCACCACTTGTACAGACGATGTCCTGCTGCACCCTGATGTGGACCTTGTGTGCATCAGCATTCCACCCCCTCTCACTCGTCAGATTGCAGTTAAAGCATTAGGTAAAGTATGTGTGTATCTGCTGAAGGATGGGTCAAGATAGTGCTTTCATTAAAAGTTAAAACAAATGCTTTACCCCCATGATTCTACCCCCCCATCTATCACAGTGGACGATCCCTGTAGCCTCACATTTACTTCCTATGCAGACTGCCTATGAGGTAGAAAAAGGGAACATCAGATATTTACCTAAGTAGTGGGAAGCATCCCAGATCATCCTCAGCCCCACTGCTGTTGCCCAGGACCCTCTTCTTTTTCACGGACACGCTCCGGTTTATGAGCACGCTGTACCGCATATGCCCGAGTACTAGGGCTGCAGTCTGAGCAATTTTTAGGTAATTGATTGGAATCGGTTGTTTTATAAACTGAGGAGTTGGAGTCGGATCATTTTTGTACCCACTCCATAGCGCTGCAAGGGATGAGGAGTTGGAGCGATTTGGGGTACCTGGAGTCGGAATCGTTGGTCTCATAAACTGAGTAGTTGGATGATTTTTGTACTGACTCCACATCCCTGCTGAGTACTGTCTGCGCATGCGCAGTAGCACAAACCCAGTCGTGCATAAAGATAAGTCTTGCACAAACGGCTTTGTGCTACTGAGCTTTTGCACACAGCACTCGTGCATACCCAGTATGGCTACCTTCTTACTTACTCGGATGGAATTTCCGGCTGTGAGAACATATCTGCAAAGTCCCAGCGCTGGATGATCTGGACTTTCCAAAGGCTTTAGGTTTACTTTAATCTTGCTATTCTCACTAGTCATATGCTAATCCCCCATCCAGTCTTGAGCTACACCTCCCTTTTAATACTTTTATAAAAAGTAGCAATGCAGTTAAGTGACATGCTGGCCCACCTCTACCCCACAACTATTCATGCCACATTCCAGAAATGCCCATACTACAATTTGCATTGCTGTGGCCATGCCCACTGATTTCGAACTGAATTAGTGGAAATTATTAGTGACTATGTCACAATTATCATTAGAGTATTGTATATGCAATTCTGACTCCCCTTATCCTATGTATCCACTCAGTATCCCCTTAGATCACAGGTGTGGAACTCCAGGCCTGGAGGGCCAGATCCATGCCAGTGTTTAGGATGGCCTGAGAGAGGAATGTGTTCTACCTGATGGACCGCACCTTTCCCGATTCAGACCCATCAATTCATTTGAGCTGTGTCAAAAATGTGTGAGGCCCTCGGCCCTTGTAGGACCGGTTTGACATACCTGCCTTAAGCCTGGAACCCACTAGAGCGTTGTTTTTTTTTAGTGTTTAGGGAGCGCATTCAGTCGCTAGCGATTTCCCTAAACGCTCTGCCAATGTAAATGGATGGTACAGACAGGGCTGTGGCGTCGGTACAAAAAATCATCCCACTCCTCAGTTTATGAAACCACAGACTCCAGGTACCCAAAATTGCTCCGACTCGAACTCCAACTCCACAGCCCTGGGGACAGATTTCAATTGCAGTCGCAGGACATGCAGCATTTTGGGAGCATTTCCATTCTAATTAATTGTATAGCAGGAAAATTGCTCCCAAATTCGCTTGCAAAAACGCTATAGTGTTTTGTGCTTCTAGTGGGTTCCAGGCCACAGACTATAAACTCATATGTGCAAGGATCTTTCTTATTGTATCTTGGTATAGCCGAATCTACTATGCTTTCCTATTTATATTATTTATTTGTGTGACATCACAGATTGGGTTGGTGCTGTATTAATAATATAGAGTACGTACCCTTAAAAGGATGATAGGATTGGGACATCTGTAGTTGGAGTGTGGATGTTAGTATAAAGGCAGTCCTATTCCCCATTTGAAGTTTATTGTGCAGAGTAACAGTGACTTTTATTCATACTAAAGAAATATTAACTTTATCTTATGTGGTCCTCACATACATGTAATTAAAGCACCGAGAAATTTTGGCACAGTGTAAAGCCGAAAAATGTCTTACCCTGCAAAAGACCTGGCGGCATTTATTACTGTCCCCCCTCTAGCCCGCTGTGGACTCTGGGGTAACAATTCGTCTGGCTGCTGAATTGTTTTTATTGTAATTTGGGCTCAGTCTTTTGAAGGTTCCAAAATACAGTGGGATGCGAACGTTTGGGCAACCTTGTTAACCCTCCTGGCGGTTAATTTTTTTTGACAAAATGGCAAAAATCCTTTTTTTTTATTTATTTTTTTTGTGTTTCATGTAAAGCTACCAGAGTGGTAGCTACATGAAACACCACTAGAGGGCGCATGTGTCCCTCTAGTGCGATCGTCGCCGGCATCAATAGCAAACAGGGGAACGCGTATATAACGCGCTCCCCTGTTTGGCTTCTCCTGTCGCCATGGCGACGATCGGAATGACGTCATGGACGTCAGCCGACGTCCTGACGTCAGACACCTCCGATCCAGCCCATAGCGCTGCCCGGAACTCATTGGTCCGGGCAGCGCAGGGCTCTGGCGGGCGGGGGGGCCCTCTTGCGCCGCTGCGTACGGGCGATCGCCGCAGAGCGGCGGCGATCAAGCTGTACGCGCGGCTAGCAAAGTGCTAGCTGCGCGTACAGCATTTTAAATGGAGCAAATCGCTCCACCAGGGGCTGAGATATCTTCCTGCGCGGCATAGCCCGAGCTCAGCTCGGGCTTACCGCCAGGAAGGTTAATTGTCAATTTTCCTGTATAATTTGTTGGTTGTTATAATAAAAAAAGTCAGTTAAATATCATATAGGAGACACACAGTGATATTTGAGAAGTGAAATTAAGTTTATTGGATTTACAGAAAGTGTACAATTGTTTAAAATAAGCCAGGTGCATACATTTGGGCACTGTTATTTTATTGATTCCAAAACCTTTTAAATTAATTATTAAAACTCAAATTGGCTTGGTAAGCTTAGTGATCCCTGACCTACACACACAGGTGAATCCAATTATAAGAGTATTTAAGGTAGTCAATTGTAAGTTTCCCTCCTGTTTTAATTTTCTCTGAAGAGTAGCAACATGGGGGTCTCAAAGCAACTCTCAAATTACCTGAAGACAAAGATTGTTCACCATCATTGTTTAGAGGGAAAGATACAGAAAGCGGTCTCAGAGGTTTCATCTGTCTGTTTCCACAGTTAGGAACATATTGAGTAAATAGAAGACCACAGGCTCAGTTCAAGTTAAGGCTCAAAGTGGCAGACCAAGAAAAATCTCAGATAAACAGAAGCAACGAATGGTGAGAACAGTCAGTCAACTCACAGACCAGCACCAAAGACCTACAAGAACATGTAGGGAAAGAAAAGTACATACTCACTGCTCCCCTCGCTCCCTGCCGTCGGGTCCCGCTCGTCAGCCACAGCTCCCGGTACTGTCCGACTCTCCTGACCCGGACATACTGCGCCGCGCATGCGTAGTATGTCCTGTAATTTTTGCTTCTGGCGTCGCATCATGACGCCAGAAGTATGGACACTCCCCCGCCTCCTGCGCGTGCGCTCCAGCGGCTCCACTATAAAGCTTTAAAGTGGAGCCGCTGGAGCGCACACGCAGGAGGCGGGGGAGTGTCCGTACTTCTGGCGTCATGATGCGACGCCAGAAGCGAAGATTACAGGACATACTGCACATGCGCGGCGCAGTATGTCCGGGTCAGGGGCCAGGAGAGTCAGCCAGTACCGGGAGCTGTGGCTGACGAGCGGGACCCGACGGCAGGGAGCGAGGGGAGCGGTGAGTATGTACTTTTCTTTCCCCACACATTGCAGGTTTTATCTCTCGGCAGCCTTTCGGCTGCAGTATCCTTTAAAGGACTTCCGAGGCCAAAATTAATAAAATCACACTATACCTTTTTTTGCAGAATCCACGGAGGACGTCCTGCCTGTCCTCCGCTCCGTTCCGCCATCAATGCAGGTCTTATCGTTCCCCTACGGCTCGGCCCGACCCCACCGAACGGGTCGCACGGATGCCACCTCTAATATGGCCGCCGCCTTGCTCCGCGGCTGCGCAGTACGCTTTGTTGCTAGCGCGACTGCGCAGCCTGTGTGCGCCCGCCTGACGTACGCTTGGGGAGCATGCCGGGACCTAGTACACGGCAGGAGGCGGGCAATAGGCTGCGCAGTCGCGCTAGCGACAAAGCGTACTGCGCAGCCGCGGAGCAAGGCGGCGGCCATATTAGAGGTGGCATCCATGCGACCCGTTCGGTGGGGTCGGGCCGAGCCGTAGGGGAATGATAAGACCTGCATTGATGGCGGAACGAAGCGGAGGACGGGCAGGACGTCCTCCGTGGATTCTGCAAAAAAAAAAAGGTATAGTGTGATTTTATTAATTTTGGCCTCGGAAGTCCTTTAACCCTCCTGGCGGTTTGCAAAAAAATCGCCAGGGGGCAGCAAATCTTTTTTTTTTAAATTTTTTTTTTTTTTTTTTTTCATGTAGCGAGACAAAGTCTCGCTACATGATAGCCGCTGCTCAGCGGCATCCCCCCAGCCCCTCCGATCGCCGCCGGCGATCGGAGATCCGGAGATCCCGTTCAAAGAACGGGATCTCCCGGAGGGCTTCCCCCGTCGCCATGGCGACGGGGCGGGATGACGTCACCGACGTCATCGACGTCGTGACGTCAAAGGGGATTCCGATCCACCCCATAGAGCTGCCTGGCACTGATTGGCCAGGCAGCGCACGGGGTCTGGGGGGGGGGGGGGGGGGGGCGGCTGCGGCGCGACGGATCGGCGGGTAGCGGCGGCGATCGGGCACTGCACGCAGCTAGCAAAGTGCTAGCTGCGTGCAGCAAAAAAAAAAATTATGCAAATCGGCCCAGCGGGGCCTGAGCGGTGCCTTCCGGCGGCTTACCCCGAGCTCAGCTCGGGCTTACCGCCAGGAAGGTTAAAGCAGTTGGAGTCACTGTGTATCGTTCAACCATTCAGCACACTTTACACAAGGAGATGCTCTATGTGAGAGTGATGCAGAGAAAGCCTTTTCTCTGCCCACAGCACAAACAGAGCCACTTGAGGTATGCTGACATGTATGCTGCTGCTGCTGCTGCCCCCAGACAAATACACATCGCTGATAGCGAGTCTTTTAGAGGAGCCAGACTCCCGAATTCCTATGTAGAATTTTTTGCAGCAACAAACAGATCTTTGACTCAGAGCAAATATTGCCTTGACAAAGGGGCCCTACGCGGCTCCGAAACGTTGGCCATATTTTTACATGAAACCAATAAAGATTGATTTTGGATGTGCCAGCTTTCCTCCTTGTTGAATACTGCATAGAGGGCGTCATCCCTCTTTTTAGCTGTTGCACTCCCCTTAAAGACTATGGGTTTGATCCATTAGTGAGTGCGAGACAATACTTCCAATGTTGTGCAGAGAAACACCTGCCCTGCTTTCTCTCATCTCGCCCCACCCGGCTACTTTTTCATGACACCCGGTTGGAAGAAATTTCTGGGGAGAATACTGATAACAACCAACAATTTATACAGGAAAATCATGACAATTAACAAGGTTGCCCAAACTTTTGCATACCGCTGTAACTGTCTGAGCATCGCCATAGCTGTTATTCACATTATGGCCTAAGCTGGTGCCCAAATCTCCAGCTCAATTTTTGCCTGATTCGGTGGTCCTCATCTCTGTACAAACTCTATTAATGGACATAAGTTTCAGCATTCTCTGGTGCATATCCACTGTCCGTATGGAGTCAGGTAGGCTTCTGTATTTTTTACTGAGCATGGCTCACTTTTCTTCTTATGTTTTCCAGGAATTGGGAAGAATGTTATCTGTGAGAAAGCAGCTACATGCGTTGATGCCCTTCTGATGGTTAAAGCAGCTTGCTACTACCCTAAACTTATGAGCCTTGTAGGCAATGCTCTGAGATTCCTCCCAGCCTTTGTGAAAATGCGACAGCTCATTCAGGAACAGAATTACGTGGGAGAAATCCAAATATGTGATGTGCGTGTGTACTGGGGAAGTCTGCTGAGTAACCAGTATAGCTGGATCTGCGATGAACTGATGGGTGGAGGTGGTTTGCATACTATAGGCACCTACATAGTTGATCTGCTGACATATTTGACTGGCAAAAGAGCAGAGAAAGTACACGGACTTCTCAAAACCTTTGTGAAGCAAAATGATTCAATCACTGGAATCCGACACGTTACTAGTGATGACTTTTGCTTCTTTCAGATGCAGATGGCTGGTGGGGCTTGTAGCACAGTTACCCTTAACTTCAACATGCCTGGGACATTTGTGCATGAAGTCATGATTGTCGGATCTTCAGGAAGGTTAATCGTACGTGGAACTGAACTCTTTGGCCAGAAAAACTCTGCTTCTGAAGAAGAGATTTTGCTAGCAGATTCTTTGACATTGGAAACAGCTGAAGAAAACCAGTTTGATAAAGTTCCTCTGCCTTATTTGAAAGGCATGGCGCACATGGTTGAAGCATTACGGCTCTCTTTCCAGAACCAAGAAGATCACAGAACGTGGAACCACACCCCACTTCTAGCAGCAGCCACGTTTGAAGATGGTTTGTATATGCAAAGCGTTGTGGATGCCATCAAAAGGTCCAACCGGTCTGGAGAGTGGCAGACGGTGGAATTAATGACTGAAGAATCAGATTCCAACCAGAACCTGAGTCAAGCACTTCAGAGGAACACTATTTAAAAATGGCTGACAATATCTGCTCTATGGTTTCTGACAGTATTTTAACAGAAGGTTTTTAGGAAACATTGCATATATTAAATATTAATTTATACAGTTTTATAAGTAACATTTTTACAGTTCTTGAAATGACATGAAAACGTCTTCTCTTTCCAAGTCAACTATGTTAATGTCATAGTTTTTAGCAAACTTTGACAACAAGTCAAGTGGACGTTTGAGTAAGGCCTATCTCTGAATATCTACAGAATAAAAGCAGGCAAGAACTCGTTATAGTCTATGAGGCAAACAGGAAACTTGCAGTACTACACCTTGGTATGTGCAGGTCTCCTTTGCAAGAATGTTTTAGAAATGGTCAGTGGCATGCTAAAGATTCCAGATTGCATGCAGCTTGGAAGTGAGCTGGTCAAGTTCACTCTCTACTAAATTCAATTGGTCATCTTCTAAGCTGCAAATACAGTTTGACCACCCTTACTCATGTTATGAGTAGGGATGGTCCATAAGATGCAAATAATTTCAAGTTGCAGAATTATACAAATTTTGTAAGCAAATTTATGCAGCTTGTAAATAGACTAATCAAATTTTACTTCAGCAGGATTTGATTAATTCATTTTCATGCTGCATACATTATTTGCATAATACTGCATCAGCTCAAATTTATTTACATCTCAATGACCATCCCTAGTTATAATATTGACCTCAAGCCATGTAAGAGGGGAAGATCAGATATCCAATTACAAAAGCACAAGGCTGACACTACATTCTAAATATGGTTGTACCATTATTGTTTCAGATAAGCTAAATGTTTTGAAATTTTAAATGTAAAAGGTATTTCTTTTCTAATATTAAAGTGTATTTACAAGCTAAGTGGTTTTCATTGCTGTCACCAGAAGAGCAAACTCAATCAGCACTACAGGACTGCTGATAACCTTCCTCATGGGCGTAGGGTAAAGTTAGATGCCAGGTAAAGCCGCTAGAAGAATATTGGCAATGCTGCTGCTATTACCGATAATAGAATATCAGTAATATTCTGTTTACTTGGGCTGTAGCTAGGATCACACATCTAGGGAGTTGCCCAAGAAGTTACAAGGCCTATAGAAGGGTGCTTGTGTAAAAGTGTTAAACAAGTCAACAATTATATGAATAAGTGGAGTAGAGATAACATGATGTTGTTAGGCTGGGCCGCAGCTGTTCACATGAATGTTTTGCCTCTATTTCTGTATGCCATGCAGATACTGATGCTAAGGCCTGGTTCACATTAGCGTTCACTGTCCGGATCCGCACAGTATACCGTACAAACAGAACGTATGTTCCGCATAGCAATGCAACGTCTATGCGTACGTTCCATACAGAACGGAGCCGGATCGGATCCGGACTCTTTTACAACATGCGCTATTTTTCGGGTCCAGATCATCTGGCCCACGCACCCGGACCGGAGCCTGACTGCACCATCAGGATATAGAAACCAATGGGGAACGGAAAGCACAGAAAACACTGGCTATCCAAACCAGATGTTCTAACCCATTTCATATGCGTATACTAGCGGCCATTTTGGATGGGGACACATGAGCACAGCATTCCTGGAGTGGAGCAGCAGTGACTAACGTGCTGGAGCTGTTGGCAGTATGTCTGAGGTGAGGCCTAAACAGCGGAGGAACTTGATTCTACAGGTGCACCTTCTGCTGACCCCCAACAATTTTAATAGTAATTTCGCTATCTTTACCACACGGATCCGGATGGCAGCCTGATGCATGCCTCATGCAAACAGACCGGATCGGAACCAATACGGTTCCGATCCGGTCCGTTTGCATGCCAAAACGCAAGTGTGAACGGGGCCTTAGAACCTTAACATTTACACAGGCCCATAAAAAAAGGAAGATTAAAGGTGCCCATACATCTAGCGATGATGGGCAGATTCGACCAAACGACAAATCTCTTTGAGAGAGATCTGTCCCTGCCCATACACCGCAGGCCTTCCCCCCCCAAGTGTATAAAGGTGCCCCCTGTATGTGCATTTATACATCACCTGTCCTGTCTCACTTACCATGTGTTACCCATCTGTTTTAGGGTTCTTCATCTTATCTGCGCTAAACGCCAGCACTGTGTGAGGGGCAAATGGAAGAGGAAGAAGTACATGATGGGCACAAATGGGTGTACCTTTACACTAGGGGGAACAGCTCCAAGGGTTCAGTCACTGTCGTTTGGCATTACCGCTATGCACCTTATCAACCACAATGGCCCAACATCTTGCAGCATGTCCGATTGATACATGTGACCAATTTCAGTCTGAAATTGTCGCATTGTCGATCAGGCATGCTCTTGGCAGCACCTTTTTTCACCCGACACGATAATTAGCTGATTAGATGATCAATTGTCCGCCAAGTCAAGAGATGTATAGCCGCCTTACGGTTAATTAATGCTAAATGATAATACCTGAAGGTGATAGAGGGTTTTTCAAAACAGTTTATTGTACACCATAAACGTATTTTACGGCATTTAATAAATTATTTTGAATATACTGATTGGTCAAATTTGACAAGCCTGGAGGTAAAGAAACACTTACCTTTATCTTTAAACCTTTTTTAAATAATTTTATGTTCTTTGGGTACCTCCTACAGTATCCATTATAACCTCTGTTGGGGATGCTTTACATATCTAGGTTTTTTTTTGTTCTGGGGTGCAAGCACAAGAGGGTTTCTCTCACCCGAATGGGGATGGACTTTCCCCACATGCCACATTGACAGTGGTTGCTTGGACAGCAACCTGGGCGTTTAAGACCCCTTCTATTTAATTTGGACTTGGCTTTGTTGTACTGACAAACTGCACTATTGGGATCCTGGTGTTGCCATCTTAGTGTAATATGTATACAACCTTTAGTTAACAAAGATCAGCACCACCACTCATGAAGAAATAGCTCTTTATTCAGACATGTAATTAAAATCACATGCCAAAAAAATGGCATATGCATCTAAGACCATTTTTTTGGCATGTGATTTTAATTACGTGTCTGAATAAATAGCTATTTCTTCAAGAGTGGTGCTGCTGATCTTGGTTTCTTGAATCAGCGACCCTTGGGCATTAGGGTCATATCAGCTTTAGCACACTCCTATCTCCATTGGAGTGCTTGGTTTAACACTGTGTGTATAAACTTTAGGTAAAATAAGGCTGGATTCACAGCAGTCAGTTGAATAACGCCTGTGTTAGAAGAATGTGCACTGCAGTGGAGACTGAACATAGAGTTAGAATAACATGATCAGTTACAATGCAGTACTGTGACCAGGCCCATAGAATTGTATGGGCAGTGAGTTGACATGCAGAATTAATCTGCAACGCAACCGACCACTGTGAACATAGAAAGTGCTTGCATAACTTGCAACCACCATAAAGGCCTGCGGGGAGAATTCCACACCTGCTCGAGTCCAGGCTAATTCAACTCTGGAAAAAGGTGGTCACTCTCCTACTAAAATGGTTGTATGGAGACCTAAAATTCCAACCTTGCAAGAGGTGAGACACTTCATAACTGGTGGTTGAAGGCACCCAGTTGTGATGATAAAAATTAAAAACTGATTAAGGAGGTAGTGGTTGGCTTACCTCTCAGAGCCGCCCAGCCCCCCAAAAAAACATCTTGGTAGTAATAAAAACAAGAAACACCAAGAGCCCTAAGTGTAATATGTACTGGTAAATGGTTACTAGATAGAGTAAATATTAATACTCACAAACCAGGGTTACCATTAGGCAACTACTGTAAAGGCAGGTGGGGAGATTTTCCTGACCCCACTCAGGAAGAAGTCGCTCTCTGTAGATGAGAAAAAAGGGGGTTCAACCCTCCACCCATGGTGGACTCAATATTACGCAGGAGAACAGAGGCGCCAAAAGAATAAAAGGAAGCTAAATGAGCTTAAAAGCCAAATTCTTGGTAAATAGAGGAGGTAGTGGTGGACTTACCTCCTCCAAGTAGACACACCACGACTGTAGTAAAGACAGTCAATATATTTTATTTATGAACTCCAAATATGCAACGCGTTTCACAGGTTTTATCCCGCTTCATCAGGCAATAACAACGGAGCAATAGCTTATGTGGTCAGTAGAAGAGCCAGGCACCTCTGTGAGACAACGGAGCAATAGCATATGTGGTCAGTACTACAGTACGACTGTAGTAAAGACAGTATTGACTGTCTTTACTACAGTCGTCGTGTGTCTACTTGGAGGAGGTAAGTCCACCAGTACCTCCTCTATTTACCAAGAATTTGGCTTTTTAGCTTCCTTTTATTATTTTGGCGCCTCTGTTCTCCTGCATAATCTTGGTAGTAATAAATGTTATGAGCACATAAGGAAAGGGTATGCAGCCATCCTCCATTAAGCTTTGGCCTAACCCATTTCTAAAGATAGATCTCCATCTCGGGGTGTGGGCCTTCACCACCCACAACAACAGCAGAGTCTGCTGTACTGGAAAGCTGTAGCATGATCAGGTGGGTGAATGGGGTGTGGCCAGGAAGAACATGATAATGCAGAATAGTCATGGTCAAGTAGATGCAAATAATTTCAAGGTGATGCAAATTTATGCAAATATGTATGTACATTTATCCAGCTTGAAAATCAACCAATCAAATCCTGCTAAGGTAAAATTCGATTGGTTAATTTTCAAGCTGCATAAATTTGCATACATTTTCATCAACTCGAAGTTATTTGCATCTACTTGACCATCACCAATGCAGAATGCTTTTCAAAAATGACTGCCACATGCAGATTGGTAAAACTATATACAATACAACTTAATATTTAGCATGTAATGTGTCAAAGGTCAACACATTTGCTTTAAACATCAAACGTGACTTGTTTCAATGTTTTCCCTGTGCTGTTAGTAAAACTTAAAGTAAATTTTTTATGGTACATAAAGATAGACCATTTCAAAGCACACTTGAAGTGAGAGGGCTATGGAGGCGGGCATATTTATTTCCTTTTACACAATGCACATTGCCTGGCTTTCCTGCTGAGCCTCTGCCGCTAATACCTTTAAATACGGCCAGCTCTGTTCCTCCCGATGCCACATAGCCCTGCCCCCGCTGCTGAAACCTCTATTCTGTTTTCTCTACTTGAGACAGAAAATAGAATTGGAGGGGGGGGGGGGGTTCTGCTCGGGCTACACAACAGTACCTGGCAACCACGCACATTTGGGGGGTTTTTGGGAGAAACGGAGCCAGCAGGTAAATATGACAATATATACAATATATATACAATAAGATAACTGCATAAAATGAAAGTATAATTTCAGGCTGTGAAGCCTCTGGTTCCTCCATAAAGGGAAACAAAGGATACCAGAGCCCCCAAAAAATGTACTAAACGGGGAGCAGGCATGTATGGTGAGCTGTCCTGATGCTCACTGCTCCCCCTGTTCTCCTCTCTGCCCCCTCCGGTAGCTGGAATGGCCCAGTCTTCTGGACAGCCGGGTCGGGAAGTGTTGCGTCTTTCTGGACGGGCTTCACGTGTGCTATAGACACAACCGCTGCTACACGCGACGTCACGCGTGCGCTGATCACTCCCAGCCGCGGGTTCCGTACTGTTGTACGCGTGCCAGCAGCGGTTGCATCGTGAAGGGCGCAATGCTTCCCGGCCGTCCAGAAGACGGGGCCATTCCAGCTACAGGAGGGGGCTCTGGTATCTTTTAAGTGAAAAAAGTTTAACTTACCTGGAGCTTCTTCCAGCCCCCTGCAGTCATCCTAGTCCCTTGCAGTCTTTCTACAACCCTTCAGTCATTCGCTGCACCACTGAACATGCGCGGACCTGGGTCTCTAGATCAGACTCCTGCACCTGAGAGCGTTCTGCGCATGCACATTAGCAATTTTTACATACTGCACAAGTGCAGAACACTCCCGTTCACAGGAGTGGTGCGTTTGGCCCACAGCTGAAAGAAGGGCACTGCAGTTGACCGGAGGATTGCGGAATGACGGCGAGGGGCTGATAGAAACCTAAGTTAAAGTGCTCTTTTTTAAATTTTGTTTTCTGTTAAACTATTGAGGCACTGGCAATACCTACAATCTGGCAAGCTAACCCTATGTGAGTGATTATGTAGCACAATGTGACAAGAACATAAACTCAGTATCTTAAGTAGTCATGGTCAATGAGTTGCAAATCATTATGGCTTGCATGCAGATTTAATGCAGGCTATATGCATCTTAAAACTGGACCAATTAAATTTACATCCTCTCTTTTGGTTGGACAGATTTCAAGCTGCACATATGTAAGCTAGAATGATTTGCATCTCGCTCAGCATGGCAACATTCACACTTGTCAGTTTTTTATGTGCGTTTTTTACAGAAGCTAATGAAATTGATGGGGAAAATGCACACAGTGCTGCACTACCGTCACGTTTTTTTTTCTGCATGTGAAAAAATGCTTTCAAGTGTGCAATAGCCCATTAAATAACATTGGTTCTCATTTTCCTGTGCAGAAAACGTACACAAAAACAGACAAGTGTGAATACTGCTTTATAACTTCAAGGCTACGTTCACAATGGTGCATTATGGCATAATGGCCTCTTTTTAAAGCAGCATGCTGCTATCCCATGTTCAATGTGGCTGGTGCATTGCGGTATAACAGTGTGTGGCGTCGTAGTGCACTTGATGCATTGCGTTACTGCAAAATGTGCACGTTATTAGTGAAGCATACTTTTCATAAGACTGAATGCTTGACTGTATTTCAACGTGCAAATATGCTGTGCTGCTTTCCTGATGCGCTGTGATCCTGCTGCTACAGGGAATGCAACGCAGCAGCCACTGTAAACCTAGCCTTACATACCTTGAAACACAGAGTAGGGACACCAAGAGCCAAATATAGTGTAGTAGTACTGGTAGTTGAAATTAAGTATGATAGAGTAATAAGCTATACTCGCAAAGCAGGATTACATCAAAGGCAGCCACTGTATAGGCAGGTGGGGAGATTAGACCTGACCCCACTCAGGATTAAGTCGCTCTCCGTAGATGAAGAAAAAAGGAGGTAACGGGCCCTCCACCAGGGGTGGACTTGATATAGCATAGTATGGATATAGAGGCGCCAAAAGGATAGAAATATCTAAAAAGTTTAAAAAATGAGGAGGCAGTGGTGGACTTGCCTCCTCCAAGCAGACACACAAATAAAATACAACAAGTTTATTTACATACTCCGGGGGACAATGCAACGTATTTCACAGGTTTGATCCTGCTTCATCAGGAAATAACAGGGCAATAGCATATGTGATCAGTAGAAGAGCCAGGCACCCTGTCTCACAGAGGTGCCTGTGTCTTCTACTGACCACATATGCTATTGCTCCGTTGTCTCACAGAGGTGCCTGGGTCTACTACTGACCACATATGCTATTGCTCCGTTGTCTCACAGAGGTGCCTGGCTCTTCTACTGACCATATATGCTATTGCTCCGTTGTCTCACAGAGGTGCCTGGGTCTACTACTGACCACATATGCTATTGCTCAATTGTCTCACAGAGGTGCCTGGCTCTTCTACTGACCACATATGCTATTGCTCCGTTGTCTCACAGAGGTGCCTGGCTCTTCTACTGACCATATATGCTATTGCTCCGTTGTCTCACAGAGGTGCCTGGCTCTTCTACTGACCACATATGCTATTGCTCCGTTGTCTCACAGAGGTGCCTGGCTCTTCTACTGACCATATATGCTATTGCTCCGTTGTCTCACAGAGGTGCCTGGCTCTTCTACTGACCATATATGCTATTGCTCCGTTGTCTCACAGAGGTGCCTGGCTCTTCTACTGACCACATATGCTATTGCTCCGTTGTCTCACAGAGGTGCCTGGCTCTTCTACTGACCATATATGCTATTGCTCCGTTGTCTCACAGAGGTGCCTGGCTCTTCTACTGACCATATATGCTATTGCTCCGTTGTCTCACAGAGGTGCCTGGCCTTTCTACTGACCACATAGGCTATTGCTCCGTTGTCTCACAGAGGTGCCTGGGTCTTCTACTGACCACATAGGCTATTGCTCCGTTGTCTCACAGAGGTGCCTGGCTCTTCTACTGACCAAATATGCTATTGCTCCGTTGTCTCACGGAGGTGCCTGGCTCTTCTACTGACCACATATGCTATTGCTGTTGTCTCACAGAGGTGCTTGGCACTTCTACTGACCAAATATGCTATTGCTCCGTTGTCTCACAGAGGTGCCTGGCTCTTCTACTGACCACATATGCTATTGTTTCGTTGTCTCACAGAGGTGCCTGGCACTTCTACTGACCACATATGCTATTGTTTCGTTGTCTCACAGAGGTGCCTGGCACTTCTACTGACCACATATGCTATTGCTCCGTTATTGCCTGATGAAGCGGTATCAAACCTACGAAACATGTTGCATTGCCCCCCGGAGTAAGTCCACCACTGCCTCCTCATGTTTTAAACTTTTTAGATATTTTTATCCTTTTGGCGCCTCTGCATCCATACTACATTACATACCATGGAGAACTTGTAAAGGCTAAAGTGAAAAAGGAATCACCTCCTGCTTCACACAACTCTGACTACCGTGTGAGATAGGGCTTTCCCATCCTTTATTTAGTTATACCAGAGATCACCTAAGTATTTACAGCAAAATACTTTAAACAATGGAGATAGATATATAAAAAAAACACTTGAACATTTTAATAATGCAAGTTAACAACATATTTTGACAAATTACAAATATTCTTCTTTAAATATTTACGTCATCAAATCTATAGTTTTATTTTATACCTCTAGTATATGTGGAGTCAGTTTTTGTTTGTTTTGTTTTTTAAAGAGAACATGAAGCAAGAGGTATATGGAGGCTGCCTTATTTATTTCCTTTCAAACAATACCAGTTGCCTGGCAGTCCTGCTGGTCTCTATGGCTGCAGTATTGTCCGAGTCATACACCAGAAACAAGCATGCCGCTTATCTTGGCCGACACATCTGATCTGCATACTGGTCAGCCTCTAGTAGTATTAAGGTAGCCATGCACCTGACGATTATGGGCAGAATCGACAAAGAAACAAATTTATCTCTAATCGAATCTGATTAGAGATACATTTGTCTCGTGTCGATTCTGCCCATACACTACAGGCCGATTCCCGTCCGAATTCAGCATGAGATCTTCAGGGAATCGGCTGAGCCCGCCACATCCGCACTGCCACAGAATGTATACATGTGCCCCCTCATGTGTGTGCATTTATACGTTACCCGTCCTGTTGCAGCCTACGCGCGGTGTCCCATAGCCTCAGGGTGGTTTTCCATACGTGCTACTGGCGCATAGAGTCTGACGTTGGCGCATAACGTTTGACATCAGACGCTAGGTACCAGTAGCGTGTACGGAGAGCCAACCAGAGGTTACAGGACATTGCGCGGGGTGCCACATTTATAAATTGCGGCAGAGGTTTCGTAACTTTGTCACTCGTTCCAGAAATCGGCGTCGTACCGCCACGCACCCGACCAAGCAACTTCGGCCCTTGCAGCATGCGCGATAGACAAAGCGACCAATTTCCGTCCCGAAATTGGTCGCTTTGTCAGTTGGGCATGCATTCGGCGGCAACTATTTTCATCCAAATCGATTAGAATAATCTAATTGGATGTTCTATTGGCCGCAAAGTCGCCTGATGTATGGCCACCTTTAGAGGCCGACGAGCATCAGGATAGCCAGGAAACTGGTATTGTTTAAAAGAAAATAAATATGGCAGCCACCATATCCCTCTGTCTTCAGATTCCCTTTAATTTTTTTTTCTTTTTGCATGTAAAAAAGTGCGAGCTTTCTGCAAAGCAACAATCACTCTAACATGCACACGTTTATATATTTTAAAAAAACAAAGAAAAAAACATACTGAAACGTGAGCGAAAACTAGTTAACACTGCATTCTCAAGTCCCTTAAAACAATTGTGTATTTTATTGCTTGGATTATACTTTAGAAAAAAAAACAAAAACTCAATGATTAAGTCTTAAAATTCAACCTTTTAAAGATGTACAAAAGTAGTATATTACACAAACCAAGGATGGTGTTAGTGGCAGGTCACTTGCTGCCACAACAGAAATTTCAGTATACAGAACAGGCACATATAGCATGGTCTTTGTAAGAAAGAATACCCCAAAAATTACACATGAATAATGTCAAAGATCAAACCGGGTCATATCCCAAATCCGCAAAAAAAAAAAAAAAAAAAAAAATCTATAATTTTATGGTTATGAAGAAAGTGGAAGCATACCTTAATGACACAACCTGTAATAGAAATCACAAAAAAAAACACAAATCTCCAATTTTGTATATGGAAATCTGTGTACTTATTACAATCAGATTTGTATGCGTGGAACCTGGCATGTCTTTGATATGTGTGCCTAGCTTACATTTTGTGTAGCTAATCCTTGTAACAAGACCATTAGTCGCCGGGCAGGCTTCCGTGATGGGTTGTGAGAGTCCCCTTGTAGGAACTGGAGCAATCTCTGACGCACTTGGTTCATCACAGGGCCCATGTGATCTCTGGTGACCGGGTCGCTGTTATCCAGATGCATCAACGCTTCTTCCAAATAGCTGAAACAAGACGAATCATTTTTAAAAGCAGGCCCTTTACATTATACAAATCAATCCTATCTAATAAAAGTGCAGATGTCTGCGTCTACCTGCGCCCACGTGTGCTGACGCTGTTCTATGCAGGCACGGGGGCGTGTGCGAGTGGGGCTGCAACACCTAGTTCTGGTTAATAAACAAACTGGCTTAATTCCTAGTACAGTATAATCTTGTTCTAGTAAACTCTGATATAGTAAAGCTTTGGCTGTAGTAAACTAAATGTCCAAGTCCTGGCCAAGCACTATTATAAGTATATGGGAGTAACATCTGGTACAGTAAGCCCTGATATAACAAAATTTCTGTTATAGTAAACCTGTTTTTTGCCCCCTGCGGTATTCTGTATCCAGCTATGCTGAAAAGTGGGCGGTGCATAGTCATACATCAGTTGGAGATCAATGAGTTGTGGTCAGAGGGTGGTCTGGCAGCCACTTGTACCATGCCCGCCATCTGCACACTATGGGCCTGCGTGGATTACCTCAAAAGCACCGGCCAGTGAGACATATGCTTCCTGTTTAAGTTGTTGCCTGATTACTGAGGAAACTGCGACTTGCTTGTGCATGGCTGCAACACTACAGCATCATCCAGGACTGCATAGAAATGTGGACAGAAAAGAGCATGATCTGTACTGTATCCACATTAAAGAGAGTCTGAAGCCATTTATTTTATCTCTTCTTATTGTGCAGTTGAGATCCAAGCTGATTCGCCGCATCCCCGCGGCAGAATGAGGTATTTATCCCCCTGAAATCCCGGGGTAAAATTCTGCTTCCTTGTAGAGGCAGAGCTGTGTGCAGTAGCTCTGCCTCTTATCTAGTCAACCTCTGCCTCTCCCCGCCTCTCTCAGTGTTCTTTCACTGAGAAGGGCAAAAAAGGCATAGATCGGCTGAGATTAACTTGATAAGAGGCAGAGCTATTGTGCACAGCTCTGCCTCCACCAGGCAGCAAAATCTGCAACTTCAAGTCGTGGAATTTTGCCCCAGGATTTCAGGGGGTTGAATACCTCGTTTTGCTGCAGGGATGCGGTGAATCAGCTTGGATTTCAATTCTTAAAGGAATATTGTAGTGGGGTCGGCAGGGCCGGCGCTACCATAGAGGCAAAGGAGGCAGCTGCCCCAGGGCCCCAGAGCTTGTAGGGGCCCCCAGTGGCTACAAGAGGAAAAAAAAATTTCAAATCAACCTTATAGTTTGAGAAAATCGATTTTAAAGTTTCAAAGGAAAAAAAATACACATTTAAAAATCTGCCGACTTTAATGGTTAATAGCAAATCCACCTTAAATGCTAGAAACCCTAGATTTGCAGGATATGTTAAGGAGATCATTAGGAATAAGAGGAAAAAACAATTTTTCAAAAAGACCGTATAGTTTTTGAGAAAATCGATTTTAAAGTTTCGAAGGAAAAAAGTATACTTTTGAAAGCGGTAAATGTCACTTTTAGTAGCAAACCTAACGGTAGTGTAATTTTACATGCATCAAACGAAAGCGCAATAAATTTCCTGACGAGGTTTCCAGGGGGTCTATACGCAGTCGCAGCGCTTTGGCCAGGGATCGCTATACAGCCGTAATATGGCTGTATGAAGATCCCTGGCATTTTTTCCTATTTTCCCCCAAAAAATTTTATGTTTAGAGTGTGGGAATTTAAAAAAAAAAAAAAAATTATGTGGGGTCCCCCCTCCTGAAACTTTTTAACCCCTTGTCCCCATGCAGGCTGGGATAGCCAGAATGTGGAGCTCCGACCGATTGGGACTTCACACTCTGACTATACCAGCTGCAAAAAAGGTCCCCTAATGCCGATTTTTGTTCCGGGATATATTTTGGGGGCCCCTCAGGTTTATTTTGCCCTGGGGCCCCATTGTTGCTTAAACCGGCCCTGGGGGTCGGGGGAAAATGAGTTGAACTGACTCGGGGCTTCTAATGGTCCCCCGCAGACATCCTGTGCCCGCACAGCCACTCACCGATGCTCCAGCCCCGTCTCCAGTTCACTTCAGGAATTTCAGACTCCAAAGTCTGAAAACCACTGTGCCTGCGTTGCAGTGTCCTCGCTCCGGCTGATGTCACTAGGAACGTACAGCGCAGACAAAGACTATACTGGGCCTGCGCAGTACACTCCTGGTGACATCAGCGGGAGCGAGAACATGGCAACACAGGCGCAGTGGTTCAAAGTCTGAAATTCCAGAAGTGAACCAGAGGCGGGGCCCAGACTATCGGTAAGCGGCTGCACGGGCACAGGATGTCAGCGAGGGACCATTAGAAGCCCCAGGTAAGTTCAACTCATTTTCCCCCGACCCCCTACAGTATTCCTTTAAGGTAACTGCGCTATAAAAAAAAAAAAAAAAAAAGAGTTAAAATAAATTGCTTCACACTCTGCATAACTGGTGAGACCAATGCTTCCTGTGCAAGCTGTAGCGTGATTATTGCATACAAATCCCTGCATGTTGAGCACTGTGCATTTTCAGGGTCGGACTGGGACACTAGGGGCCCACCAAAGAAATTTCAACCTGGGGCCCACACATCCCATGATTGCGGTAAAAAAGGGCGTGGCCATACACCGGAAGGTGGGCGTGGTCATGATGTATTATGGACAGGGCCAAATGTACATGATCTTAGCAGCATTGTAAATCAGAGACACTGCTGCCCAGCAAAACTTTGCATAGAGTCCCCTCCTTCAATATAAAGTAATGTTCTACTCTGCAGAGGTTGCGACCGCAGAGGTTGTGACCGCATCGGGGCCCTTGGGCCAAAGGGGCCCCGAAGGCCCCTCAACTACAGGATTACCTCTCTATTGGTCCTGTGCTCATAATCACTTATATAGATACTTTGAACAGTGGTAATCAATAACAAGCCATTTCCCATCCCCTTCTTGCACCTCTGACACTGTAGTTGCCATTGGCAGGTTTTGGTGTGTAGTATCAATTGTTATGTATAGAGTGCTTGGGGGGCCCCATTGTAAAATTTGCACCGAGGCCTACAGCTCCTTAGCTACGCCACTGCTCTCAGCATGAGTGATTACAGCACTGAGAAGAGAATTTTTGTGCTGCAGGCAGCAATTGGAGCTCTGTCAGACAAGGAGGGGGGGCCCACCAGAGACCAGGAGGCGGGGCCCACCAAGGGAAAAAACTGTACTACTGTGGCCCAGTCCGACCCTGTACATTTTTATCTACCTTAGACACTGTCTGTACTCACTTGCTGAAGCATTGATAAGAAAAAATGACTTCCACTTACTGAAAGAATTAAGAAACAGTACTATAGTATACTTTATGTGCTTGGGCATGACTTATTTCTGATATAGTAAACTTTTGATATGGCACAATTTAAAAATGGGTACTTGCGTATTATCCCGTCTGCAGAGTTTGGCAGCTTTTTGTTAAAGTTCTGTTTGCTCCCCTACCGGGATCTAACCATTTTTGGACAGTGTAATGCTCCAGAGGGGTCTCCCCTGCACTTGGCTAGAGAAAGCAGGCTCACAGAAGTACCAAACAAAGCCAACATTGAAGATCAGCAGCACCCCCTTGAGGTCGTCTTCTTTCGCAGGTGTCTCTTTACAGAAGGAGCAGCCCAGCTACACCCCCTTGTCTCCTCTCTGTATGTGTTACTGGCCGTAGCGGGAGGCTCGATTCCAATGTGCTCTCTGCAACCAAGTGCAGGGGACACCCCTCTTTCTAACACCCCTACTTGTGAATGGGGTAATGAACTCGGGACATGATGCAATGGAAAGCCAGGACTTTTAGCTTTCCAAAATTGGATAGCTCTTGGTAGGGGAGCAAACAGAACTTAAACAAGAAGCTGCCAAACTCTGCAGATGGGATAATATGTAAGTACTAAATGTACTCATTGCAGGCCCATTGATTCACTTTCAAATCAAAGTGAATCGGGGCACAAGCAATCCATGTTTGTCGAACAGTCTACACAGGGACCAGCTACCACAGATCTGTGATGATGGGTCACTGGACAAAAATGTTGGCTGTGTTGAGCTGGGACATATTTCCTATGAAGAGAAGTGGGAAATGGGGGTAGTAAACTTCCCACTGCAACTGCACTTCAGATGGTCTTTAACCTTATTACCTCATACCAATTAAAACGTGAAATGTTCTTAAAGAGACACTGAAGTCTCCTAAAAATCAGCTTTCAAAAACCTCTAACATTATTGCCCTAAATAAAACGCAGCATCCCCGCGGCTGAAATCAAACTAAATACCCCCTACCTCTCCCCCGCAAAATCCACAACTTTCTTGGTCGTGGACTTTGCTGCTGGAGGAGGCAGAACTTTCAGCCGCAGCTCTGCCTCCTTACGCGTCAATCAGTGCATATCTCCACCTCTTCCCCACCCCTCTCAGTGAAGGAAGACTGAGAGGGGCGGGCGGAGGTGGCGATCCACGCTGATAGACGCATGGAGAGGCAGAGCTGCAGCTGAAAGCTCTACCTCTCACGGAAGCGCTGCCCGAATCCCCCCCCACCCCCCCCCCACCCGGGGAGTTTGGGGGGATTTAGTTAGTGTTCAGCTGCGGGGATGTGGAGTTTTAGTTAGGGCAATAATGTTACGGAGGTTTTTGAAGTCTCATAAAAAATCATCTTTTTATTTCAGAGTCTCTAAGTATGCTTTCCTGTCCTTGGGGTGGAGAACAATCTCTCTAAGGCTCCCTGCACACGATTCCGATTTTTAATCTGTTTTTACGTCCGATTCCGATTTTTAATCGTTACTGCATGCTGCGTTTTTTCCTCCGTTTTTCTGTTGATTGTATTCAGGGAAAATCAGAATTGCAAATCGGAAACGGAATTGCAAAACGGATTTGTAGTGTGCAGGGAGCCTTACCTGTATTTTCACTACAGTTAGTAACACAACACACAAAATAATGTAACCAACAACAGAAAAAAACTCTAGTTTTCCTGTGATTTGATTATGCTGTGTTGTGAGACACCATAATAACTGCTTAAAGTGCATCTGAGACCAAGTACATGGAAGAATTTATACATACCTTGGGCTTCCTCCAGCCCCATGAACACCGAGGGCTCCCTAGCCATCCTCCCTGGCAGCTTAGTTTGTCCACAATCCTTCCTGTTAGGAAGGTATCAGTGGCGCCAGTTGGGCTGCCGTGTGATGCTTTGGCCGCATCTCATCGCCCTTCCGTCACCGGGAAGTACTGCGCAGGTGCCTGAAGCCTTCATAAATGGGAAGGATTGCGGACATACAGAGCTGGCAGGGAGGACAGCTAGGTAGCCCACGGTGTTCATGGGGCTGGAGGAAGCCCAAGGTATGTATAAATTATTTTTTTAAGTTTGATTTTTTTTTAAATGAGAATTACATGTGCCAACGCAAAAATAAATACATTTGTTATTTTCTTTATCTGTGACATACCTTATCTTCAGTTCTGTTTGAGCACCCAGGTCAAATGAGAGCTGCTGGATGAGAGACAGGAGGACAGGCTGCGTGAGCGGGCAGGGCTGTTGTCCAAACACTTGCTGGGTGTCCACCGATTCACAGACATACAGGATCAGATTCAGATCTGAAGCAGTCAGTGCCTGGCATGGAAAGAATTGCAATAATGACTGAGGGATGGTGCACATCAAGAGCACATCTGAGCACTTTTAAAAAGTTTTTTGAAAAGCGCTTGGCTAATGTGTTTGTATGGGAAGGATCACACCAGAGCAAAGTGATTTTTTTCCTAAACACAAAAGTATAGGGAAAGTGGAAAATTGCTTTAAAAAACGATGAAAGGAGCAATTTTTCAAATAGTTTTTTGCCCAAAGCTGTTCAAGCTGTTAACTTCCATAAAGTTATAAGAATTACAAAATCCCTATAACTAAATGCTCCAAAATTGCTAGGCATAAATAGGAAATCGCTAGACACATGCCCAGAATCGCTACAAAAAATGATAAGCCTTTGTGATTAGGCCTAGCGATTTTTGGGGTGCACTAGCCCTGAAACTGGATTTGGTTCCATCTTACATGGGCGATATATGTGCGACATAAGTGCTGTGTGTGCAAATGTCTGGGGTCCAGGTCAGCAAAACAATGGCACAAGCTTACTGAGGTTTTAGAAAATACCAGGAAGCGTATGCACTGCTATGGACCACAGGACCTTGAGGGCCCTTCACACTGGCGCAGTGTGGCATTTTCACTGCAGCCTACAGCAGGGCAATGAAAGTCTATGGGTCAAATCACATTGCCTGCGGTGCGCCAGAAGTACCCTATTTAATGCAAGTGCATACCTACGTTACCTTGCGGCTCCTGGAGTGCACCGGAAGACAAGTAAGTCACGCGAAAGGCGACGCACTTGTTTTTAAACGACCCGCCTCACTTTTACACGTTGCGCATGCGTGGAAGAGTATTTTAGCAATACAGTTCCGCACACGTCATCTATTGGCCAACAGGAAGAGAGTGTCACTTCCTGCTTGGCTTGCTGGTTGCCAGACAGTGATTACCGCATACTAAAGCAGTAATCCTTGAAGGCCTGTTTTTGGCGGTGTGGCCCCCGGGCTGCACCGCTACTGCCAATCCACAGTGTGAAACCGGCCTTAAAGTAACACATAAGGAAAAACATTTTTTTTTTAAAAGAAACATTATGCCTTGTAAAACAAGTTGTGGAAGTCACGGTCACATATTTTACTTTTATAGTGTTTTGAAATATTGTGAAATTCACATCTGCTCATTGATTTATAGTGAACAGAACTGAGCTACAAATAAGCAATTGCATTGCATGGCTACAAAATCTGACCAGTTTACTTCTCATAATCCTGAAATTAAATAGGGGGTACTTAAAGGGACCCAGAGCAGTAGAAATAAATTAAATCGGTACTTACCTGGGGCTTTCTCCTGCCCACCTAAGGCCGCGTCCTCCTGGCTCCTCTCCCGGTACCGCTGCAGACTTCATTACCGGCGACACCCGGGCCGAGTGTCGACCTGACACTTCCTGAGCGGTGACGCTACAAGTCATCACGGCGGCCGCTACGCTTCATCGAGGCGGCCAGCGTGACAGTCCTGCGTATGCGCAGTTTTCTAACCCTGAACTGCGCATGCTCAGGACTTTCACCCCGGCCACCGTGATGACGCTTAGCATCACCGTTCAGGAAGTATCGGGCCGACACTCGGCCCAGGTGTTGCCGGTAATGAAGTCTGCAATGGGACCGGGAGTGGAGCCAGGAGGATGCCGGGGGACCTCGCGGCCTACGGTGGGGCTGGAGGAAGCCACTGGTAAGTACCGATTTCATTTATTTCTACTGCGAAGGGTCCCTTTAACCACTTCACCTCTAAGGGTTTTATACACCAAAGCAATTTCTGCATTTCAGCGTTGCGTCCATTCATTCGCCAATAACTTTATCATTACTTATCACAAGGAAATAATCTATACATATTTTTTTTTCACCACAAATTAGGCTTTCTTTGGGTGGTACTTTTTGCTAAGAATTATTTTATCATAAATGCATGTTAACAGGAATAATAAGAAAAAAATGGAAAAAATTCATTATTTCTCAGTTTTTGGCCATTATAGTTTTAAAATAATACATTCTACTGTAATTAAAATCCACAGTTTTTATTTGCCCATTTGTCCCAGTTATTAAAACATTTAAATTTGGTTCCTACTACAATGTATGCCGACAATATATAATTTGGAAATAAAGGTGTATTTTTTCCATTATGTGATTTTGGGTACTTTAACAATAACGTAAGCCCTTATTTGCAAGAAATTAGCAGTAATACACCCTCATAGCATATTTATTGTAAAAGCTAAGTCCCTAACGTAACAATTTATGTATTGTCTTTATTGTTATATGGGGGCAGGGAGGGAGCATAATAAAGGGCTTGTTATAGTGCTAGGAAATGTACATTTACTTTTTTTATTGTAATATTTTCGGCCACTAGATGTCCCCACACATTTCCCTGTCTGGTTAGAAAGCAGCTCAAGCTCAACAGGAAATGACAGGGTGTCACAGGAGCCCTAGTGGTCAAACCGCAAATTGCCTTCCAATCGGTTTCAGCACGCAGAGCATGCAAGCTTTGGTCGCGATCTTTGCGCAGAAACAGACAGAAATTTGGGCAGCAGCCCGACCAGAAGGGAGCCTGAGAGGTACGGTAATTACAACTTTACACACTATTTCAGGATATCTGCCACCACTACTGGTATGGGCCAGTGGACCTGACTGACTGGTCCAGCGAATAAAAACGGTTAAACACACTCTATTCTGTCTAGATATCAACAATAGTAGCGTCTCTTCAGAGGTCTGAGTTCAGTTCCTGTGTATGCTGAATAATAGGGTAGCGGAACAGTGAATGACTTTGGTAAAGTCTTTATTCACGGCAATATAAAAAATTAATATATACAGAAAATTATTAAAATCAACAATTATTGAGACATGAGATAACACAGTAGGAAAATAAAGGGGAGAAAAAATGGATACTTAGAGTTCATGGAGAGGTGTCCTTTTGTGGGAAAACTTGTAAAGTTCTTGGTTTCAATCAAAGTTCAGAGTTCAGACCAGGTGGATGCCAGCATATCCTCAAGCTGGCACAGATGTGATCAAGATGGAGTTTCAGGGTGGAGGACACTGAGTTTGCCTCCTCTGCCATTCTTATGCCCCTGATCCAGTAGGAGGGAGTGAGGGCGGGAGCCACACACCCCCTTAGAATATGAGATGAGTCCTCCCCTTGTCCTGGGGACCAGAAATCATATCTAACCATATATGGGCTCTATCTCACAGAACCGTACAGGTCAGGGCAGATTTACCAACATTTTCAGGTCTGTCTCGATTTACCCAGCAGCCTGATACCAAACATGAGGGGTGGGACCCCTGTGGTATCATCAGGGCACTTTCAAACTGCCTAACTGGCAGTCTTTACCTCAGAATGTTCTGAAACGTTCTCAGAACCAGCGCCAGACAGGGCCAATCCTGCTCTGTTAGTTTGGAGGGTCTGCCAGCCTGGCAACACAGAAAATATGACACATATAGCAGTTTGTGGAATAGGAGATACATCTGGGATTTACAGCAGGTCATCCCCAGGCAAAGGCTCTTTGAAGTTTGGGGCAGCAAGCTACATCTCAGCTTCCCTGCTGGGAGGAGAGCCAGAATGTCCGATTTTTCCCCAACTATATTGTTTCTGTCATCGTGCTTATCAACTATATCTGATGGATGGGCCATCAGCACAGCTTGAAGCCAGGGACACTCTGCAGCAGGCTAGTGCCTTTTGGTGGAAGGAGGGATAGAGAAAAAAAAGAAAAAAACCCCAGGAATGTTAGTTCTGTGCGCTGCAATGACCAGCAGATCTGACCAAGAAATCGGAGAAACCGACGGCGAATCTGGACGTTCCTCCCGGCTGTTCCGTGAGAGCTGGGAGAAAGGGAAACTCCAGGTTGCTACAGGTAGCCCCTACACAACCAATCCAGATTCTATTGATCTGAATCGCAATCGATGCAGAGAATCGAGCGCAATCGCTTTTTCTTCACGGGCGGTTCCAGGACACGTCTGCGGCCCCACAACCCTCCGTGACACAGGGAATGTCATTTTTTTCAAGGTAATGATTTCTGTTGCTAGTTGCAACAGTAATTTAAATTTACAGAGAACCCGAGGTGGGTTCTAAGAATGTTATAAGCACACAGCTCTGCTATGCCCCCATGAATCAAACGCCGAGCTGTCGACACACAGCGTGTCGCAGCTGGCTGTTTATCTCTGTAAGTGTCAGTCTCGGCTGCTCCCTCCCCCATAGCACCGGTCCACGCCTGCGCCCCTTCCCTCCCCGCCGGGCATAGCAGAATGCAGGGGAGGCTTAGGGAGGATCGGTATCGCAACAGAGGCTGGGCAGTATAGGCAGACCCAGCATCTGTGTGCTGATAACATTCTTAGAACCCACCTCGGGTTTCCTTTAAACACTTAGATTGGGTTTAGGAACATACGGACCCTGGACTCTGCACTCTCCTTCACCTCCCACATCCAAAACCTCACGAAGTCCTGCAACTTCCCCCTCCACAACATCTGAAAAATCTGCCCTTTCCTGACCTCTGTAACCACCAAACTCCTCATCCATACCCTCATAATTCCCGCCTCGATTACTCCAATACCCTTCTGTCTGGTCTCCCTATGACCCGAATTGCCCTGCTGCAGTCCATCATGAATGTGGCAGCTAGAGAATCATACACACCTCCCATCTCTCCACCATGGCGGCTCCCCTCTGTGAATCCCTCCACTGGCTTCCTATCCATTCCAGAATCAAATTCAAGATGCTGTGTTTGGCCTACAAATCTGTCCACAAAACCTGCCCGACCTACATATCCGATCTTACTCAGAGGTACACACCTAATCACTCACTCTGCTCCTCCAAGGAACTTTGTCTGACCACCCCCCTGCACCACACAGTCCCATGCACGCCTTCAGGACTTCTCAAGAGCTGCTCCAACACTATGGAACTCCCTACCTCCCCCATTAAAGCAGATCCGAGATGAAAAACTATAACATGTAACTTGTCTAGATATCTTATCTAAAGTTTAGATAGTTTGCACAGCAAATCTAGCTGCAAACAGCTTCAACAGTATATGATTATTTCTTCCTGTGATACAATGACAGCAGCCATGTTCTGCTTGTCACATTACACAGGCAAGCTTGCCTGCATCTCCAGGCCTCAGCCTGTGAAAACGTCACTCTCCTCCTCCCCTCTGCCTCTGAAATCTCTAGCTAGTAACACCACCTCCTCCTGCCCAGACTGAGCTCCCATAAGCCCTTGCTATATGACTCTCAGAGTGCTGAGGCACAGGAAAAGCGGTTTGCGATGGGCTTGTTTAGTTTATCGTGAATACGAGTATTAAAACAAAATAATAATAAGTATTTGGCTTGAGGTATGCCCTATAAACTATATGAAAGGAACACAACTATGCAATGAATAAAAAAAGTTTATCCCAGATCCACTTTAAGGTCACACCGTCTTTAAGAAGGCCCTCAAAACACACATTTTTACCCTGGCCTTCCTCACTGGTGCTCTAAACCCGCAGCTGAACGCTGAGCTCCGGCCCCCTACCTCTCCCTCTAGATTGTAAGGCTTCAGCAGGGTCCTCCTCCTTGTGTCTCCTACCTGATCATGCACCTCCATCAACATACACCTCCATCAACATACACCTCCATCAACATGGATCTGAGTGGACTCAACTTGTCTAATCTTCATGCACCCTTCCAGTAACTAAGCATTACCTTGTACTCATACTGTGCCGTGTGATCTAGTTTGCATGTATTCCTGTATTGTCTGTTGCTGTATGTAACCCCTAAATATTGCCTGTAACCATAACTAATGTCCAGTGCTGCGTACTATGTTGGTGCTTCATAAATACAATAAATAAATAAACTCCAATCTGTGCCCAGCCACAGAAGGCTGCGTGCATGCGTGCGCGTATTCGCGCCCAGCGGCCGCACAAACAGAGGGACGAGTATCTACACCCCTGGGAGCTCAGGTAAGATTTTCAGGGACGTAGATACTCATCCCGCAGGAGGGGAACTGGTTAAGAAACATAATGATGCAACATTGAGTTTTCTCATCCCAGTGATAAAAATAAAACAGACTGGGTTATGCAGCATACATACCTGCTGGAACGCCTGGTTTAGGTTCCCTTGCTGCAGCAGCTGCAGTATGTGTGTTTGTTGGGAATGAAAGTCAAAACCAGAAGTCTGTATTGGAGTGCCAGCAGCAGATCTCATGGCTTGCATGATGCTGGAAGTGACTGTGGCTCGCTGTTCCTTCAGCGCAAAGTTCACTTCTTCCTTTATTATCCTCTGGACATGGGACAGTATAGAGTCCTGCATACTGCAAAGAAATTCAGTACAACATTAAAAAGAATATTGAACAATTAGAGTAGGCAAGTGTGCTTTAAGCGGAACTTTACTAAATGTAACTTCATGATTAAAATTGTTTATGTTTTACAATATTAATTTACAAATTAGTCAATGTTTGCAGTTTGTAAAATCTTTCCTCACCCTGATTTAAATTCTTAAAGGAAACCAGAGCTGTTCTAAATAAAACATTTTATACATACCTGGGGCTTCCACCAGCCCCATACGCACGGATCGCTCCCATGCCGCTGTCCTCAGTTTTCTGCAGCGCCAGTACCAGGTCCCCTCACTTCCGTCAGTCGGGCCAGTCTAAGCAGAAGTGTTCCCTCTACGTATCTCTCCAGCGGCTGCACTCCACTGGCTCCGACTGACAAAAGTGCGGGGACCCGGTATCGGAGCTGCGACAAGACTGAGGACGGTGGTGTGGGAGCGATTTGTGCGTATGGGGCTGGAGGAAGCCCCAGGTATGTATAAAACGTTTTATTTAGAACAGCTCTGGTACACTTTAAATTTATCACTGCTGGCAAGGGGGGAGCACAATTGCGGAATGTTTGTTATGTGTTCCGCAGTGAGCAGAAACAACACCTGCGACCATATGCAATTCACTTTTTCACCTGAGTTTTCTCCAAGGTGATATGTTCAAAACTTGTAAATAAAATACCTTTTACATCCCCAGCAAGCAAACAAATACTCCATATAATTTTGACTGTATATTTCACATACTTTTTGATACTTTTTCCATTGCAAAGTGCTAAAAAGTCAATTTAAATTGATGAAAAATGATCTCCTAGGAGAAAAAATGAATTGCATATGGCCCCTGGTCTCCCATAGAGCTTTGGGGCAGAGTGCAGCCTACGCTAAGAATCACTGGAATGGTGGCTTTACATACCAATATACAGCAATATATAAATACAGTAAGGCGGGAAACACACTTGTCTTTCAGTTTTCTGCATGTGTTTTTCTGCGTATGCTTTCTGCACACCAAGTGTGTTTCTATGCAGGAAAACGCATGCGTTTTTTCACAGCAGCTGATGTAATTGATACAGAAAACTGACAAAATGTGCAGATTCATCATTGAGAATGTTAATGTGTTTGTCGCACGCAGAGAAAAAAAACGAAGTGTGGACAAGCCCATTGTTTAACATGAGTTCTCAGTTTTTCTGTGCAGAAAACGCGCACGAAAACAGTCAAGTGTGTTCCCTGCTAAAGTGTTTCTGATGCTGAAACCAAGATAAGTGATGAAAAATTGGGTATCCTGTAGGGCTGCACGGTTTTTCGGTTCAAAACCGAAACCGCGGTTCGTGCCAAGACGATCTGGTGATCGTCAGTATCCTCGGTTTTTACTGAGTGCCCGCCCGCTGCCTGCACGCTTGTCTGGCCCGCCTTCCGCTGTGCGCCGATTGGCCAGAGCCGCCAGAAGCAGTGAATATGTATTGTGGTTAATGAGCGGGGGGCGGGTCCACTCGAGCGAGCGGCACACAGCTTTACCAATCGCTGGATAGCGATGGAATGATGGCAGCGGTAGGCGGAGCTGTACGCTCTGTACAGCTCCGCCTACCGCTGCCGTCATTCCATCGCTATCTAGCGATTGGTAAAGCTGTGTGTGCCGCTCTCGAGTGGACCCGCCCTCCCCGCTCATTAACCATAATGCATATTCACTGCTTCTGCCGGCTCTGGCCAATCGGCGCACAGCGGTGCAGCCAGACAAGCGTGCGGGCAGCGGGCGGGCACTATGAAAACTGCAGATAGTGACGATAACTATATCGTCTTCACGTGAACCGCCCCCCCCCCCCCCCCCCCCCCCCCCGCTGCCCTCACATGAACCGCCCCCGCTGCCCGGCTCTTAAAAAGGAACACCAGTGAACACTGCTGACAGTAGCTGCTGCATGGTTTTTGACAGTTGGCAATAGCTATTTCCCACAATGCAGCAAGGTTCACAGACAGGAAACTGCCAAGAGTACGTTCTTTTCTTGTTCTTGTGGGAGGGGTTTCACCACAATATCAGCCATATAGAGCCCCCTGATGATCCATTTGTGATGGGGTATCAGCTACTGATTGGGATAAAGTTCAAGAGTCGGAGTTTCTCTTAAAGCAATCGTCCGCCCGCAGTATCTGGCTAAACTATACTGGGGGCATAGTGAATTTAGTGCCAAAGCTCGATTTGTGAAAAAATCGAAATCGCAATTTGAGAGAAAAATCGCAATTTCAATTTTTACCTAAAATCGTGCAGCCCTAGTATCCTGAATAATCTACTACATTTTACTATAGGTCATTGCAGCCCCTCTTTAAAGTAAATGTACTTTTTAGTACAGTTCTTCCAAAATAGTTCTTCCAATAATATAGGCACTGGTCTGTAGACCCCCCACTCTTCCATGCAAATCCACAAGTCCAAGAATGAGATCTTGGACCAGCTCAACAGAAATATCAAATGAATATTTCGTTGATAACAAATGATGCCACAAACTGGTCCAGAGCCCCCTCACTTTCCCTCTACACCACCAGCACATCATCTATGTACCTCACCCAGACCCAAATGCTGTCCCTGAAAGCCCCCAGGTACACATCTTTAGGCTCCCACGTGCCTAGGTATAAACAGGTATACTAAGGTTACACCCATCGACTTGCCTTGAACCGGCCTATAGTGGGAGTTGCTTGATATCATGCGACTCCGGACCAGCTGTCCTCATGTCTCCAACACTCCCAAGATGCTTGATATACAAGTGGTACCAGTACCTGCGTGAGGGAGAGCATGGGGAGTGGGCAGTTTTGTTTGCTGTGGAGCCCTCTACAACTGGTTTTAAATGGTCTTATGTTTTGGTTATGCACCTGTTAGTTGAATAAAGCTTGTTTTTGATATTATTTCTGATGGTGTGATGGCATTTGATTCATTGACATATCAAAGCACCCAGATCATGTTCTCCCTATATTGTCTAAGTGGCACCTAATTGAGGGTGCTGTAGACAGGGGGAGGAGCTTAAAGAGAAACCGTGACCAAGAATTGAACTTCATCCCAGTCAGTAGCGGATACCCCCTTTCCCATGAGAAATCATTTCCTTTTCACAAACGGAACATCGGGGGCTCTGTATGGCTGATATTGTGGTGAAACCCCTACCACAGTGGGATGTCATGACCAGGGTCCTGACAGTTTCCTATCTGTGAACCTCATTGCATTGTGGGAAATAACAGCTGCTTACAGCTGTGTCCAACTGCCAAAAAAGCAAGCAGCATCTCCTTCCATGGACATCACCTGCCAGAAATAAAAAAAGTCCCCATGTGGTAAATGTCAGAATGTAAATCAGGGAGAGGAAAGATTTTACAATGGGAAAACACTGGCAATCATTTATACATAATTATTGTAAAAATATATTATTTTCACTGGAGTTCATCTTTAAGCTAGAATGAGCTGAGTAGCAAAATTCAGTATGGATTAGGGTGATCCAGTTGTGGTAGATCACAGTGGAAAGCATTGCAATAGTCTAGTCAGCAAATTATTAGAGCATGCGCTACCAAATTAGCTGCTTTGGCAGGGAGGATCAGATTTTCAAAATGTTGGAAAAAGCATGAGGTAGCCAACTTAAAACTGAAGTAAATAAAAAAAAAAGTCAGCTACTTACCTATGGAGATGGAAGGCTCTGGATCCTAAAGATATATCCACTTCCTTCCTCAATGTCCTGGTTCCAGGGCTGTCACCCCAGTCTGAGCTTTTCAACCAACTGGTCGAATATACCTCCATGAGCCCTTGGAAGGCTTCAGGAGAACTTGTGTCCCCAAGCACTTCTAAAGACGGATGACGGTACTGCGAGTGCATGTTTGCACATGCGCAGTACAGAGCCGAGTGCTCCCGATGCCTTGCGAGGGCTCCCAGAAAAGGGCGACAGCGCTAGGATCAGGACACCGAGAGAGGAACGGGAAGGCTCTTTAGGATCCAGAGCCTTTCCTGTCCATAAGAAAGCCTTTCCAGAGCCTTTTCTCTACTTTCTTTCTACTACAGATTTGCGTTAACATGTTAAGGCGAGCTTTGAAACAGAGCTGAATTGCATTTAATGAAGCAAGAGAAAAAGAAAAAGGAGACAGCATTCATACAATCATGGGACATCCCTAGGGAAGACACGGACATGGTTGCCATACACTTAATTGACACACAGGAAGCCAAAGAAGCTTATAAGCGGACTAAGACCATGTAAATGGGTAGGGGAAAAAAAGAGGATGAAAGACTGAGCCATGTGGTATTCTAATAAGTTGGGACAGAGGATGAAGAAAGTTATCGCAGTGCACAGCGTTAAAATCTTTCCTCTGAAACAAGTTGACAGCCAAAAGAAAGCACATCACAATGTGCCCAGAGAGAAGAGACTATTTAGTAAAAAAACAAAACAAAAACAAAAAACCAGCATCATGAAATCTGAAAGAAAGAAATGAATAAAAGATCACACAAATGTGAAAAGTATAACGTACTTCCCAACAGCTAGGTGTAGCTGGTGCTGGACTTCGGATCGTACACTGCTGGATAGGTTAGAGGACAGTTGGTCTGTTGTTGTCTGAAGCGTATCCATAAGTTGTTGTAGTTGTGTTAAAAGTGGCTCCCACGTTTCCCGCTCATTTGCTTTTTTGTTTTTAAGATGACTCTCCAGCTGTTGCATATCTGAATACCAAACAGGTTAAAAAGAAAAGCAATATTCTAAATATTATATTCTTTTCATAAACAACCAAAACTATATATAAAACTAGGAGCAAATGTAAAACTCAGTAATAGACACAAATTAATTCCAATATGACAAGGACTGACCATATGACCAGGTCAAAAAGCTATACTCTAGTTCAGGGATGTCAAACCGGTCCTACGAGGGCCGAGGTCCTCACACATTTTTGGCACAGCTCAAATTAATTGATGGGCCTGAATCAGGAAAGGTGTGGTCCATCAGGTAGAACACATTCCTCTCTTTCTTAGTCCATCTTAAACACTGGCATGGATCTGGCCGTCCAGGCCTGGAGTTCGACACATGTGCTCTAGTTAAAAGTCTAGTATCTGGAGGAACCTATGATAAATTAATAAAAAAACTGCTTAAAGTGTCCCCAAAGCTCGGATACACAAAATCAAATACTTACCTAAAGAGAGGGAAGCCTCAGAGTCCTATTGAGACTTCCCTCGGTGGTCTGTTGTCCCCCGTCGCTAGATGCCCTTCCGCACATGCGCAGTAGCACGGAGCCTTGGGCTCGAGATTCTAATGTGCAGTCATGAACGCGGAAGAGGAGCCACGCGGCCACTTTGTGGAGGGGGGCGTCAGACAGACAACAGAGGGAAGCCTCAATAGGATCCTGAGGCTTCCCTCTCTTCATGGTAAAATAGTAATTATCTGTTTTTGAAGCCAAGCTTCGGCTCAGGGTTCGCTTTGCAAAAAATAAAAAAGGTTTTGGCTTGCCTTCAATGATGACAACCATTCAATAGCTTTTACAATTTGAAAGAAGAAAAAAACTCCTGCGTCTTCACAATTTAATGCTTTAATACTGCATAAAATAGATTAAAATACCACTAAAAAATCTATTGCACATAATACAATGCCCATAATACACAAGAAATCGATCCTAAAACCTGGCAGATGGAAGCCAATCTCAAAGAAACCCAATCAGCAACGAAGAGGTTAACCTTAGTAGCTTAACTGTCCACCAGATTCCACAGCGCTGACACCTTGGTTTATGAGGTTTGTAAATCAAACAATGTTTTCCGTACTACATCAAAGGTCAGCGCAGGTTTAGAAAGTCATTGTATGTAGGGAATGGTAAATTCTTCACCACAATATATCAAATGCTCAGAGGTAGGTATCCGCCAAACTTCAAAACAAGAAAAGGCTTACCAGCTCCAACAACCCACATTATAAGGTTGTGAAATGGCTCAGGTCACAGATAACGTCCAGGGAACATCAGATGTCGTGAAGATCCAGTGGACATCCGTATGGAGGTAAAGTTTCAGGAACTTTACCTCCATACGGATGTCCACTGGATCTTCACGACGTCTGATGTTCCCTGGACGTTATCTGTGACCTGAGCCATTTCACAACCTTATAATGTGGGTTGTTGGGAGCTGGTAAGCCTTTTCTTGTTTTGATGTTTGGCGGATACCTACCTCTGAGCATTTGATATATTGTGGTGAAGAATTTACCATTCCCTACATACAATGACTTTCTAAACCTGCGCTGACCTTTAATGTATGCCTGACTTCTGAACTTTTGGACATTGTTCTTCTTAGCAGCGGTTCCATTGTCCCTTGGCGCCGATATATTTGCTACTAATGTTTTCCGTACTGCTTGTTGCATAAAAAATATCAATACCATATGGTGTAGAGTTCTCCCATATATGCAAATGTGAAGCCAATACTGGTAGTGGTTATGGCAATTTGCTGTTTAGAATGTTCTCACGCTCCTTTTCAAAAAGTTTCAGCGCGTACTGTCAGCGCTCGTTCAGTGATGGTAGGAGGTCCTGACGAAGGAAGGCGTATCCTTTCGAAACGCGGTGGCGTGATTGGTTGAAACTGCACTGTGACGTCACGAAGCAGCACTTCCGGTTAACCGGGTTCTGGTAACCTAGCGACATCTGCAAGACTACACTGACTCTTCTGACTTGTGTGCGAGCGGCCGTAGCCACACAGAATTGAGCAGGACACAGACGCTGGGAAACCCGCCCTTCTCTACCTCCTCCTCCTACCATCACTGAACGATCGCTGACAGTACGCGCTGAAGCTTTTTGAAAAGGAGCGCGAGTACATTCTAAACAGCAAATTTCCATAACCACTTCCCCACTTCCAGTATTGGCTTCACATTTGCATATATGGGAGAACTCTATGCCATATGGTATTGATATTTTTTATGCAACAAGCAGTACGGAAAACATTGTTTGATTTACAAACCTCATAAACCAAGGTGTCAGCGCTGTGGAATCTGGTGGACAGTTAAGCTACTATGGTTAACTTCTTTGTTGCTGATTGGGTTTCTTTGAGATTGGCTTCCATCTGCCAGGTTTTAGGAAAGATTTCTTGTGTATTATGGGCATTGTATTATGTGCAATCGATTTTTTAGTGGTATTTTAAGCAGTATTAAAGCATTAAATTGTTAAGGCGCAGGAGTTTTTTGCTTCTTTCTGGTTTTACTACTGATGGGCTAAGAAGCACTATCCCATCTCTCCTTGCAGCCTATCTTCTATAGAATATTGTGCTAACTAGCTCTGCAGTTTTGTATTTGTAGCTTTTACAATTTATTGAAAAGGAAAATATTTTCTTTATTTCATAAAACGTTTTAGTTTAATATTTTAAAATTCGAACATTTCTATTTTGGAGAAGGACCACACCATCATCCCAAATGCCAAGTGGGGATAGTATTTATTTATTAAAGTATTTATATAGCGCCGACATATTACGCAGCACTGTACAGAGTAAATTGTCTTGTCATTAGTGCTTTCCAACAAGTGATTATACTGGTTGCATGTTGGGCAACCAGGAAGTGTGAGTATCCATTTCCTTAATGGGGGTGGGTCAGATGACCTTGGGGAAGAGCAGGAGCCCAATATAGTATAATATGTTCGACACTCAGGTGGATGTTCAAGATAAACAGGGTACTCACAAACCAGGGTTACAACCACCTTCTGCACGTGTTAGGAACACCCGTCCCACACTCAGGTTGTGAAGAGGTTTCTCTCTGGATGGTCGCTCTCTCTAAAAAAACTAGGTTGGGGCCAAGGACCCGTCCCTCCCAGGGAGGCCAACAAAATTGTGGAAAGCTTGTGGAAACCTCAAAATTGTGTAACTGTTGTATAGATATCACCAATATAAGTATTTTGCCTCACAAAGCGCGCTGTCTTACCGTGCACACAAATTAGTCTTTTTGAACCAAAGTCTAGACATCTCATTGTAGTAAGACACCTCTAAATACTTATATTTGTGATATCTATACAGTTATATAATCTTGGGTGCCTCTCATTCAACTTTCCACTTTGAAAGTAATATCGGACATGTCGAAAATTATCTATTGAACGTAAAAAAGTATTGTGTGTACCCAGCATTAAGCTGGCCATACACTAGGCCGATTCCCCGCCGATCAACAGCAGATTCGATCACTGGGATCGAATCTGCTGTCACATCGTTCACGCTACTCGCTAAATTTCGATCTATTTCATCCCGAAATAGATCGATCCCGTCGATCGCTCCGTGCGGGAAATTACCGTCAATCGCCCGCGGGTAGGGAGCGCGTCGCTAGCGGCGTTCGAGTGCCCGACGCAATAGAGTGGCAATACATTACCTGCTCCGCCGGCGCGACTCACCCCGGTCACGGCGGCTCCGTCTCCGCTCTGGTCTTGTCTCGGGGTCCGGCATGCTTCACTTCTTCTAGCCCAGCAGGAAGTTTAAACAGTAGAGGGCGCTCTACTGTTTAAACTTCCTGCTGGGCAGGAAGAAGTGAAGCATGCCGGACCCGGAGACCAGACCAGAGCGGAGAAGACAGCGGAGACCTGGGGACTGGAGTCGCGCCGGCCGGAGCAGGTAATGTATGCGGGCATGTGGGCGGGGGGAGCAGCGGCAGCACCACACATGATTGTGAACGGTTTCAGGCTGAAATCGGACACAATCTGTTTGCAGTAAAGGCAGCCATACGATCCCTCTCTGATCAGATTCGATCAGAGAGGGATCTGTTGGTCGAATCTGATGGCAAAATCGACCAGTGTATGGCTACCTTTACAGTGCTTTATCTAGTGGTCAGCCAGCAGTAGGGACAGATAGGCCCTTATTCATTAACTTTATCTCCTAGGTGAGATATTTTCACACCTTGTCAATCTTGTAAAATGCCTTTGAAACCCCAAGCAGGCAAAAAAAAATAAAAAAAAAAAATATTCAAATATATTTTTGACAGTACTTTTTCTCATAATTTTTTATGCTTTTTCAATTATAAAGTGCTGAAAAGCTATTTTAAAGGGAAGTTGAAAAATTCTCTCCTAGATGAAAACGCAGGAGAAAAGGTTAATTGCATAGGGGCCATAGTATGCTGCTGTAAAAGGACTGCCGAAATAGCTATTTTTGTTCTACTTCGTGTACAGCAGTGTATTGTCTGGTCCTAAAGGCCTCAAAAACTCTCAGTGTATCTGTGCAACTGTAACACTCTACCTTTTATGCTGGGAATACACCATTACATTTTTTGGCAGATAGATGGTTCGATAGATAATTTCCGACAGGTCCAATCTGATTTTCAATCTTTTTCTGATTGATTTCTCGTAGAAGTGAATGAAAAACGATCAGAAAAACGATCAGAAAATCGATCGATCGGTAACTCTGCTGAAAAACCTCATTGTGTGGAACTCACAGCGAGTGCAGTGATTGGCCCCAATATTGCAGCCTTGATCCCGCCCTCAAGACCATCGGACACGCAGCGGCCATGATTGACAGCGCCCCATCTGATTGGCCGCGGGGCTCAAAAGGCTGGCTGTGGAAGTGATACGACGACTAGCAACAGTGCTGCATATCCCCCCCTGATGGGCTTCACAGCGGGACCGATGCAAAAATGACAGGAGAGAGCGGCGCTACAGTGTCCAACACGCAATCTGACTCTGGATCTTGTAATGCATCCCACTCGCACTTTAGGCATGGCTGGTGATGGCAGGAGCAGCGCACGGCTCTACAACAACGCAGTGCCCAGCTGGCAGAAGTAGAAGCATGCCTGGAAGTTTAGTTCTCTGAAGGCTAGATATTAAACTGTGGGACAATGGGTGAGTGAGCGAGGTGGACACATGACACAGAGGGCAGCACAAATGTTGCGCATCGGATGGCAGGCAAATGTAACATACGGACCATAGGACGCAGGCACTCCCCCCCCCCCCCCCCACACACACACACACTTTTGGGGGAGAAAGTGTGTCTTATGGTCCAAAAAATACGGTACATTTTACAAGGATTTGCAATTTATTTGAAAAGGAGGTTGCTTTACTTGTAGGACAGAATCAGGATTTATGGGCCAGACCTCAAATGTTGTCTTTTATGCTTTATTTCAGCTGTCTACCATGCATTTTAGCATTTTCTACGTGTAGGATTTAAAGAGACTCTGTAACATCAAAAACATCCCCTGGGGGGTACTCACCTCGGGTGGGGGAAGCCTCCGGATCCTAATGAGGCTTCCCACGCTGTCCTCTGTCCCACACGGGTCTCGCTGCAGCCCTCCGAACAGCTGGCGACAGACCCGACTGTCAGTTCAATATTTACCTTTGCTGGCTCCAGCGGGGGCGCTGTGGCTGCTTTCGGCTCCGAACTACATGGAAATACCCGATCTCAGTCGGGTCCGCTCTACTGCGCAGGCGCCGGAAACTTGCGCCTGCGCAGTAGAGCAGACCCGACAGCGATCAGGTATTTCCGCCTACTTCGGAGCCGACAGCCGTCAGAGCGCCTGCGCAGGAGCCGGGAAGGTAAATATTGACGTCATCTTTCACGGAGGGCTGCAGCGAAGCGAGACCCCTGAGGGACGGAGGACGGCGTGGGAAGCCTCATTAGGATCCGGAGGCTTCCCCCACCCGATGTGAGTACCCCCAGGGGATGTTTTGACGTTACAGATCCTCTTTAAGTGGTCATTTCTAGAGATAGATATTATTGTGAATATTAAATGTTTTAAACATGCACCAAAAAGCTGATATAACGAAACTTTACATTCTTTGGTGCCTTGCTGGAAGCTGTGGTTTATCTGCTGAAACATAGACTGACATCCCTTCTCGAATGCGGGAAGAACGATGCTCTGAAAGGATTCTCTGTAGCCGGTCTGAATTGATATTTGAAGGGAATCTGCAACTCCTCGGCCTATGGCATCAGTAACATTCTGCAAAAAGAGGATAAAGATCCAAAAAAAGCAATGAACAATAACAAATGCTGTAAAGCAGAGGTGTGCATGCCGCACAGCATTCTAAATTACTGTAGTCACTATTGCACCTCAGTTTTGATAAAAAAAATATGACATGGAAGCAAAAACAGTAAATCTGTCAAAAAATTGTGAGTACTGGCAGTTTATTTATGGAAAGAAAAACAAAAGTTTGCTTTCTTAAAACAGAAAGAATTTGCGATAATTCAGGATGGAGTGAGCTCCAAGATATCTCCCAGTGCATCACTGCTGAATATATGCAAATTAACCATTGTTACCCTTACAAGCTAAACACACCTCCAGAACCGCTGGAATGCAATGATGTGTCAGTTTGTTAATTTGTACAGAGCCATAATAATCCAACATGCATACAGATTGTTTCGGATTGGTTGATCCTCATCAGTGCATGGCATGGATTAATTTGTCTCTATGGAGTAGGGCTTGAAACACCGAGAGGTACAGACTAACCGGCAAGCTCATGGTGAACCAGAACCCATTGGAGTGTATAAGGGGCTGCAATGGTCCTAAAAAAACCCTAATATGAACATGAAATCCCATCATTACAGGCAGAGGCTGCTAACACTTTAAAATTTTAGTTTAAAGTGGTTTGAACCTAAACTTCAAAAACTCTTGCATCTATTTGTTGGTACAAGAGTAAAGGTTTGACATAGTTCCCCCACCACTTTTTTTATATACAAACGTGTACTATATTTTTCAGACTATAAGACGCTCCTGACCATAAGATGCATTTAGGTTTAAAGGACAAAAACCGGGGGGGGGGGGGGGGGGGGGGGGGGAATATATATACTAAACCTGGTGCATCCATGGTGAAGGAACATCTTGTGGATTATGCACCCTTTGCACCTCATGCCCTCTTCTACATCTTGTGTCACCCTGTTTTCTTCTCTGTCCCCCCTTGTGTCGTCCTCTATGCCCCTTTGTGTCCCCATGTGTCCTCAGTTTGTCCCCCCCTGTGTATTCCTTTGCATGGGCACAGTGCAGAGAGTCCCTGACATTGCAGCGGGTTGGAGGAACGTATTGGCAGGCGATCACAAGTCAGGAACTCCCTGCATTTGGACTATAAGAGACGGTGACTTTTTTACCCCACTTTGGGGGGAGAAAAAGTGAGTTTTATAGTCCAAAAAATACAGTATATTTATACAATGACTTATTTGTCCCTGCAGTGTCTTCATACCACAAGTGTCGAGTGGAAAGAAGCTCTCTGTTGGTTATACTATTACTCCTCCTAGCCTCTTCCCTCCTTCTGATGAGTTGCTGTGGCAGCAGCTAACGAATCACTCAGAAATGGACTCGAACTGCATAGCTGCCACAGGCCCAAACACCCTGATGTCACAGTGACTGACAAAACGTTTGGGCCAGTGGTAGCTGCACAGTTCAGAACCATTTCTGTGTGACGCATCAGTTGTTACCACGCCAACACGTCACTATAAGGGAGGAGCCAAGGAGGCAAGTATAACCAACAGAGAGCTCCCTTCCTCTTAGCACCTTACGGCACAAAAGGAACTGCAGGGACAAATAGGTAATTGTATAGATAAATATCTTTAAGGAAAAAGTGGTGGGGGGCTATGTTAAATTAGTATTACAGACTACAGAGGGTCATCAGATCAGCGGAGAAGATCATTGGGAAACCACTTCCCACTCTGGATTTCCTCTACTACTGCAAGCTGCGCTCCAGAGCTTTGAAGATCACCAACGATCCCTCACACCCAGGCCACTGCTTCTTCAGCTGACTCCCTTTAGGCCACCAAGACTTCAAGACACAGGAACAGCTTCTTCCCCTCAGCTGTCAACCTTCTGAACAAACTCTCTCCCATCCACTCCCCCTGCCTGAAATGCTACCCCCCACCTTAGGCCTAGCAATATCATGCTGCACTGAGGCACACTGTACATAATAGCGCTTTAGTTCTTATGTCAAATTGTCACTGTCAAAACTTTTGAGAATTATGTGTTTTGTGAACTGATGTATTTTCTGTGAATTATGTTTTTCTCTGCATGTGATATGGTGTTCCGTTTCTTGATGTAGTCTGTGTGTCCTATCCTGTAACTTAAACTCTGTACGTGCCAAGCCCAATTCTGGACACGACCCAGTCGTGCTTGACGAAAAAAAGTTCCTGATTCTTCCGATTTTGATTCTACTCTTGTACTTAACAGGTACAAGAGTTTCGAGGTCCAGTTTTAAAGCGGCTCCGAGATGAAAAACTAACTATAACAAGTAACTTGTCTATATATCTTATCTAAAGTTTAGATAGTTTACACAGCAAATCCAGCTGCAAACAGCTCCAACAGTTTACGATTATTTATTCCTGTGATACAATAACAGCAGCCATGTTTTGTTCGTCACATTTGACACAGGCAAGCTGATAGCATCTCCAGCCCTCAGCCTGGGGCAAATTCAGTCCCCTCTCCTCCTCCCTCCTCCCTCTGTCTCTTAAATCTCTGACTAGTAACCTCCTCCTCCTGCAGACTGATCTCCCATAAGCCCTTGCTACAGTGCCAAGGCACTGTGAAAAAACTGTGGGAGAGGCTTGTTTAGTTTATAGGGAAATAGAGTATTAAAACAAAAAAGTATTTGGCTTGAGGAATGCCCTATTAACTATATGAAAGGAACACAATTATGCAATGAGTAAAAGTTTATCTTGGATTCACTTTAAAGTGAATGTCAACCTGAAAAAAAAAATGGGCACTACGGAGCGGCCATCTTCCGGAACAGTCAGGCTCCCGAAGATTTCCGAAGCCTCCCACAGCGGCAGATTGGAACAAGGTGACATGTTGGAATGAGGGGAACATGAGAGAAACAGGAGAGCCTTCACTCTCCATAGGTATCTGTTTTTTTTTTTCAGTTGACATAAGCTTTAATGGTAAAGTATTTTTTTTTTCTGAACAGAATTAACCAATCTTTCTCAGTCTGTGGGGTAAGACAGTAGGAGCTCTAATAACTTGTAGGACAAAACACACAGGTGCATTATATCCAGTCAGCAGTTGGAATCGGAACTGGGAGGGAAGACAATATTGCTTATATCCTGCTTACCAATCCTCTACTATTTTGTGAAGTTGCTTTATGTGTGATTTTGGCGCTCGTCCTTCGTCAATCAACTAATGTAGGTAGAACCCGGCAGTAATGTGTGTTCACAACCTCCTGCTGCCTCCACCTGCTTCCCGCATTCACCTCTCTCCCCTTTATGTCAGTGTTCTCCCCAGGCTCTTTTAGCCGGGTGCTCCACCCGGCTAGATTTGGTGACCACCCGGCTGGGATCGGCTAACCTCCTCACCTCCTCCTATGCTGTAAGCACAGTTGCCCTGCATTTTCAACTCGCCCCACCCGGCTACTTTTTCATGCCACCCGGCTACTATTTCATGCCACCCGGCTGGAAAAAAATTCTGGGGAGAACACTGTATGTGTTATTACTGCTGTGTAACATGGGTACATATCTTCTCCCTCTATGTAATGTACTAGCTGACCTGTTCAACTCTCTGTATTTATATACCAATGACCACTTCTGTAGCGCTTTACACAGTATATAAAGTCTTGTCGCCAACAGTTTCTCCCTGAGGAGCTCACAACCTAATCCCTACCAGAGACATATGTCCGTATAATCTAAGGCCAATTTTTTGGAGTGAATTCTAAGTTATATGTATGTTTTTTTGGAAGTGCCCAGAGGAAACCCCAATAAAACACAGAGAGAGCATACAAACTCCATGCAGAAAGTGTTCTGGCCCAGATTCAAACTGTAGACCCATCGTTGCAAGGCAAGAGTGTTACCCACTGCGACACCCAATTGAATTAAAAGCAATCCCAATTGTCAGTTCAGTTGTGCCTAGATGCAAATGCTCTATGGAATCCGAAGTGCCATCCAAAAGTAACAGATAAAACGTGTGTGGCCAGTGTGAGGGCCCCTTTCCACTGTTGCGACGCGATTTCGCCGGCATCCCGACGCTTGTAAAAACGCATGCGGATGCGTTTCCGCATGCGTTTTTACCCGCGATTTTGCGTGCGATTTCGCATGGCAGGGTGCCATGCAAAATTAACCATGACTCTGCCAGGGCAAAATAACATTGAAAAAGGTGCGAAATCGCACGCGAATCGCGGGTAAAAACGCATGTAAAAAACGCATGCGTGTTTCCTATTAAATACATTAGCGGCGATTCGCATGGATTCCCGACGCAGGCGAATTCTGTGGGTCCCATCGTGCAGATTTGGCCCGCCGCCAAATCGCTCCCGCACGCCGCACATATGGGAACAGCCCCGGCCACTTCAATGTACCAAGCGAATCCGCATGTCGGCATGTCGGCGCCGCATGCGGATTCGCTATGGTGGAAAGAGCCCTCACACAACAAACACTGCACAAGGGGTTAAATATGTTGACAAATGTTTCTACAAATTTTACAATTATGCTACAGCCTATAGCACGTATACAGAACTTACTTTGGATTTCACCATCTTGGTAACACTATCTTTCAGAGTGCTCTCCACTGAAGCCAGTTTTGCGGCTATAGTGTTGCTAAGCTGCCCCGTCACTGGCTCCAAAGTCTTAGTAACGCCTTAAATGCAAAAAAAAATAAAATGTTAGGACACAGACAAGATGCATATTTGTTTTATTACTGGTTTAAAGGACTCCCGAGGTGAAAAATGCTATCTGTCTTTAGTTACCTTTGGCTTTTTCCAGCACCTAGAAGTCTTCTGGATCCCTCGCCGCAGCTCTGGTCCTCCTCTGTTTCCTGCGGGCCGCCCGTAAAACGCTTACCAACCCATCAGTGGGTTGGCACTTCTGCGCATGTGCGGGCTTCCATCCGTACGCAAACACGCCATCAGGCGCAGGAGTACATATTGTGTGGGCGCCGCTCAGTTCGGCATAGGGAGAGCCGATTGACGGATAGGATATACTCGCTGTATAAGACTACCCCTCGTCCAACGCACACCAAATAAAAATAAAAAGTCATATACTGGTGCTATTTATGAACAGATACTGGTGCTGTACTGTATGTGGTACTCAGTATATAAGGGATTGACTGGTTGGATTGGTCAACTCTCCCTGTGGATTGGTCAGCTCTACCTAGAAATCTTGCAATTCAATATTTTCCTAAAATCGTTCAGGCCTACTGTAATACAATGTATTGAGATAACGCCTATACCTTCACAGATCTGCAGTACAAGATGAAAACATGAGTTAAGTAACTTACACAGTGGAACAGTCTTTTTGATTTCTTCCCTTATCGTTTTATCCAGTCGGTTACTGAGTGACCCAGACAGCGAGTGTGAAAGCTGCTGAGAGAGGTAGTCTTGTAGCTGACCATTTCGCTGTTGTTCATCACTTAAGATGCGATCCATCCTTCTCTCTGAGGCAAGAAATGTTAAGGGCGGCTTGTAAAACTTCATGGAAGTATTTTAACTACTATCACATCCTTGCTAATTAAAGTGTACCAGAGATGAATAATGCTTACCGTTTTATACATACCTGAGGCTTCCTCCAGCCCCATGCGCACGTATTGCTCCCACACCGCTGTCCTCCGCTGCCTACAGCTACGGTATCGGGTCCCGTTAGTTCAGCCGGTCACAGCCAGTCTGCGCAAGAGGAAGTGCACTCTTTATGTATCTCTCCAGTGGCCCCTGCAGAGATACGTAAAGAGCGCAGTTCCTCTTGCGCAGACTGGCCGCAGCTGGAGGAATTTGCAACTGGCATGGTTTACAAGGAAATAAATATGGCATCCTCTATATCACTCTCACCTAGGGTTCCCTTAAAAAAAAAAAAATAAATAAAAAAAAAAGACTCCCCAACTCACATTACTACATACACACAATCTCATTTACAGTGTCCTCCATGCAGCATATATAGAGCAGTCTAAGGCAAGGTTCACACTTATTATTATTGCCACAGATACAATGAAAGTCAATGAAGATTCACACGCCTGTTAAAAAAAAAAAAAATGTATGTGTGAAAGAAAACTTACACCTGGTAGCATAAATTTACATACTGCATGCAAATTCTCATTGCCTTCCATTAGCTACCCTGAAAATGGCAATGAACATGCATATTGTCCAAACACATGTTTTTCGCATGGACAACTGTGAACCTTGCTATGACCCCGTATCCATATTTTTCTTATTCACCTCACATTCTATTGTTATGTGCTCTACATACCAAAACAACAAGTAACTCTACACAGACATCAGTAAAAGGATACTCTCTTGTTCTTGCTGCGTATCGATCACCCGTTCCACATGCCCCATGATGGAGCTCTGAGCAGCTTCCAGATGATTGGTGAGTCTCTGCATCAGTTCCAGCTGATTCTGCCTGAGTTCAGAGAGTTCCCTTTGTTGACTGTACAGAAGTGCCATTATTTCCCCATGCTGTTCCAAACTTGTCTGAAGTGAAACAAAAGTAACCATCATTTTGTCTGACGTACAGTAGAGGAAAAAGGTTGTCAACAAATACACTGGCAGGGAGCACATTAGCTTTAAGTGGGGTGCTCACTGCTGTTATCAGTACAATACAGTCTCCAAAAGAAGCAAAGGCACGGCACCAATCCACAATCTTGGCATTTAACCACTTCACCACTGAGGGGTTTTACCCCCTGAGCACCAGAGCAATTTTCACCTTTCAGCGCTCCTTCCATTCATTCGTCTATAACGTTATCATTACTTATCGCAATGAAATGAACTATATCTTGTTTTTTCCGCCACCAATTAGGCTTTCTTTAGGTGGGACATTATGCCAAGAATTATTTTATTCTAAATGTGTTTTAATGGGAAAATAGGAAAAATGTGGGAAAAAAAATTAATTATTTTTCAGTTTTCGGCCATTATAGTTTTTAAATAATGCATGCTACTGTAATTAAAACCCATGAAATTTGCCCTTTTGTCCCGGTTATAAAACCGTTTAAATTCTGTCTATCACAATGTTTGGCGCCAATATTTTATTTGGAAATAAAGGTGCATTTTTTTCAGTTTTGCGTCCATCCCTAATTACAAGCCCATAGTTTATAAAGTAACAGTGTTATACCCTCTTGACATAAATATTTAAAAAGTTCAGTCCCTAAGGTAACTATTTATGTATTTTTTTTAATTGTAAATTTTTGAATTTTTTTTTTTAATTACAAAAAAATACAAAAAGGGGGGGCGTGGGAGGTAATGAGTTAATTTTTTGTGTAACACTAATTTATTTCTATGTAAAAAATGCTTAGGGTGTAGTTTTACTATTTGGCCACAAGATGGCAACAGTAACTTTGTGTATTGCGACCTGCGAGCGTCCGGACAGGAAGTAGTAGGAGGCTGTGAGTGTTTGTTTTTTCTCACAATGATCGCGCTGCCCATCGGAAAGCAGCGGATCATTGTGGGGCTTAGATCAACGAACGGGAATGGATTTTCCCGTTCATTGATCTCTGGGCGAGCGGGCGGCGGCGTGTTTACTAGCGGCGGGCGGCGTATTTACGAGCGGGAGCGCGGAAAGTACGGATTTCTCCGTCCCTGGGGGTTAAAGGATGGAAAAAGGGATGGAGACATTCGTACGGGCGGGGGTAAAGTGGTTAAAATACAACAAAACTAAAAAAAACAAACACACAGAGTCCAAGCTTGCAAGGGTTAAACAGGCTTTGGTGTGACAGCGTTTCGCAGGCTCTCCAGCTTCTTCAGATGCCACAAAGTACTTTGTGGCCTCTAAAAAAAAAGCAAGAGAGCCCACAAAAGGTCTGTCTGGCCAAAGTCTGTTTAACCCTTGCAGGCTTGGACTCAATATGGATTGTCTCTTGTGATTATAGTGTCGAAAATGTGAATTATTGCCCTGACTTTGCATCTTTTGGAAAAAACATAATTTTGTCTGATGTTGCATTTGTACAGTATGTCGTCATTTCAATTCCTCATAATTTATGATTAAAATGAAAGTAAACCTGAGATGTTCACATAGCGTGTATGTATACTTACCTGGGGCTTCCCCCAGTCCCGTGAGGACCATGGTCTCCCTCGCTGTTCTCGTCGGCCCCTCCGTTCTTGCACTTTGCCTCCCGGTAATCCAGCCAGCTGCACTCTTCCACGCATGCGTGGCTCGGCCATGTGCCCCTCATTGTGCTCCTGCGGCTGGGAGCGTACTTGCACAGGCGCAGTATTCTCCTGGAAACTGGGTGCATGAGCAACCCAGCCGAGCATGCGCAGAAGCCCTGACTGGCGGCAACTGACCGGAGTCATAGCGCCAGAACAGAGGGCGAGGGATGTCACAGTCCTCATGGGGCTGGAGGAAACCCCAGGTAAGTATAAATATGCCCCAGTTTACCTTTTCAAGTACACTTTAAGCTTCAAACCAACACTTAAATCATGTTTTTCCAATTTTGCCAGTGAATGTTCATTTTACGTCAGCATGGACTACATTTTCTTTCATTTGGTCTAGTCTCCCTCATGTTCTACATTACTGGAAAAAAATATGGTTATACTACCGCACAGTGGCATCTCACCTTGCAGTACTAAGCCGCAGAAGGTTCTGTCTCTGTATCGTGGGGAGGAAACGGGCCCATACACTTGTCAGATAAAGCGTCATCAGTTGCTTTTAGGCTGCTTTCACAGTGGGATGTTACAGGTGCACGTTAGTGCAGCCTGTAACGCATCCCAGCTCACAGTAATGAAAAATCAATGGGCTGTTCACAGTGCCCACGTTGCGTTACAGTGTAACGCTGGACGTTCAATGGAAGTGCAGCATACTGTGCGTTATAGGTCGGTTTGGCTGCGTTAGACTGTTTGCACATACTCAGTAAGGGGAAAGTCCGCTATTGTTCCTAGCCACATGGCTAATTAATATTCACTGCACTGTAGTGTTGTCCAGATCATGAACGATTCGGATCTTAGATCCGGATCTTTCTTGTGAGTCGAATCATCCGGATCATCACAATGAACAATTCGGTTCACAGTGGATGTCTGGAAGTAACAAGAACTGCAGCTTCTGTGCACAAGCACAATCTTCCTGCTGCATCTCTCCCTCCCCCATTAGCACCCTCAATGTGCCTTCATTCTCCTGCACCTCTCACTCTGCTGCACCCCTGCTTCCTGCTTCCCTAGTAAAATGATTCAAAGATTCGGTTCAAACATCCGGATCTTTTCAATGATCCGATTCAAATAATCCGAATGATTGAAAAGATCCAGACTTCCCAGGATAGAACATAAACAGCGCATCAAGAGCCACATAACGCGATAACGCGGCTCAATCTGATGAACTTCAACACCACCATGCATTGCGTTAGGGGCACGTTATGCGACCTTAAAGAGAACCCGAGGTGGGTTTGAAGAATATTATCTGCATACAGAGGCTGGATCTGCCTATACAGCCCAGCCTCTGTTGCTATCCCAAACCTCACTAAGGTCCCCCTGCACTCTGCAATCCCTCATAAATCACAGCCACGCTGCTGACAAACAGCTAGTCAGAGCTGGCTGTGTTTATCTCTATAGTGTCAGTCTGCTGCTCTCCCCGCCTCCTGCAGAACTCCAGTCCCTGCCTGCATCCCTTCCCTCCCTGCTGATTGGAGGGAAGGGACGGGGGCAGGGACCGGAGCTATGCAGGAGGCGGGGGAGCAGCTGAGACTGACACTACAGATGTAAACACAGCCTCACAGCATGGCTGTGATTTATGAGGGATTGCAGAGTGCAGGGGGACCTTAGTGGGGTTTGGGATAGCAACAGAGGCTGGGCTGTATAGGCAGATCCAGCCTCTGTATGCAGATAACATTCTTTAAACACACCTCGGGTTCTCTTTAACGTCCCCTAAAACGTCTTGGTGTGAAAGAGGCCTTAAGAAAACTGCTCAGCTGTGAATCCTGTAAGCCCAAGTCTCCCATTCCAGATGTGAATATATTAGCCCTGGATTTACCTGATGCATTGAAGCTTTTGGGAGTTGTGTTGTGTGCCTGGAAAATGAAGAGAAAAATTAGTTAATCGATATTGATACATAAAAATATTTTCATTAAACAATAACATTTGGAAAATTCAACATTTGAGATGATGTCCCTCTGCTATTTTTTTGGCCCTGTTTCCACTTGTAAAGATGTGAGTGGGCGTGTGAATCCCTCTAGCCGTGCCATGCATGACTATGGGCATACAAATGCATGTGATTTCAGAAGCAACTTATTGATTTCAATAGGCTGCGATTCCCCATCCGAATTCACCTGTGGGGAAAGGCAGCGAATCATCTTTAAAGCGGATCCGAGAGGAAAAAGTAACTATAACAAGTCTATATATCTTATCTAAAGTTTAGATAGTTTACACAGCAAATCTAGCTGCAAACAGCTTAAATAGAATATGATTATTTCTTCCTGTGATACAATGACAGCAGCCATGTTGTTTGTAAACATTACACAGAGGCAGGCTTATCTGCATCTTGAGCACTCAGCCTGTGAAAAAAAAACGAATTCCCCCCTCCTCCTCCCCCCTTTGAAATCTCTGGCTAGTAATACCTCCCCCTCCTCCTGCCCAGACTAAGCTCCCATGAGCCCTTGCTACTGTCTGAAAATGCCTTGGCTCTCTGAAAACCTGAGGGTGTGGATTGTTTAGTTTATAGGAAATTCGAGTATTAAAACAAAAACAAAAAAGTATTTGGCTTGAGGAATGCCCTATAAACAATAGGAAAGGAACACAATTATGCAATGAGTAAAAGTTCATCTCGGATCCACGTAAATGGAAACGAGCCCTACAATTATTTGAAAATCATTGAATTCAGATTTTACTGACATTTTTGAATTGTCCCAACTATTCTGGAAACGTCTGGCGTTGCATATACCATTCTAGGTAAGGTACAAAAAATAGCAATAGGCCACTTCCGCTATAGCCTGCTTCAGCCCTTTCTGCCTAGGCTTAAAGAGAATCTACAGCTAAGAAATAGAACATTAGTAGCAAAGATATGGAGTCTCATATTGTTTCCAGTACAGGAAGAGTTAAGAAACATCAGTTCTCTATGCACAAGTGCTGAGCTCTCGGACTATTTTAGTCGGCTACAGTGCTATTTTCTGAAGCACTTGTACATCTAAGAAACTGTGAAATACAACTTCAGATAAGATTATAATGCAGGGAAGTTCAGTATAGTTTGTGAACTGCAAATATAAGAGAATGATGCACTGTTATAAAAAAAAAATCTAAACTATATAATGGAAAATAAAATGAGACTTTTCTTTGCTACTAATGCTCTATTAATTATCCATACTACACATAGAAATTATTATATCATAAGGGTTTTTTTTGTTTTTTTTTTCCGCTTCAGGGTCAAAGATGGTTGTAACATCCAAAGATTAAAAAAAATGCAAAAAATAATGCAAATTTTATTTTTCTTCTAAAATAGGTCCTACTTGTTCCCCTTTTTTTTCTTCTTTTTTTTACATGGTCTGCGTGCCATTGCAGAACTGCAGCAACTGTTCAGTATAATTAGTGGGATTGTGGGATTTTTTTTTCTTTAGCTAAAGTAACAAGCTTGTCTCAGCATGCAAAGAACAAGTTTCACATTTCAGATAAGATAAGGACACTTTAAACGAGTCATCAGGGAAAATAAAATAAGTGCTACTTACAGGGGGCTTCCTCCAGCCCCAAGCTCCCAGCATGTCCCTTGCCGCAGCTCTGCAGTCAGCCGTTCGCCGCAGCTCCGTCCCGGTCCCCAGCGATGACTACAGGGCAACCTCTAAGTCGGCCTGTACTGCGCTTGCGCGAGCCCCGCTGTCAGTCACCGCCATGTGGGCCGGAGCGGACTGTGCAGGCGCAGAACTACTGCGCCGGCACGGTCCGCTCCGGCCCACGTGGCGGTGATTGACAGCGCAGCTCGCGCAGCCGCAGTACAGGCCGACCTGGAGGTTGCCCTGACATCGCCGGGGACCGGGACGGAGCTGCGGCGAACGGCTGACTGCAGAGCTGTGGTGAGGGACATGCTGGGAGCTTGGGACTGGAGGAAGCCCCCGGGAAGTAGCACTTATTTTATTAATTTTCTCCCCTGATGACTCCTTTAACCAGGATTCAATTTAACCCCCCCCCCCCCCCCGGTCAGCATTATAAGTCAGTTATACGCTAATTCATTCATGAATTAATTAACCGATTTCGGGCGGCGGTGATTGAAATCTTCTCCCTGTTTGGAGACTGTTATTCCTGTCAGGGTGTAGAATTCACTCACCGCCGCCACGCACTCTCGCCGATTGCGTCACTCTCTTCCTGACGCAGCTCATTCGCCCTGCCGTCGCTGTAACAGCAGAGCTCCGTGAGCCAGTCAAGAGCCGATTTCATTGGCTCCTCCCCGTGTCCATCAATGTGAGCCAACCTCATTGGCTCACATTGATCACAGTGTCTAGAGCCAATGAAATCGGCTCTTGAACGGCACACAGAGCTCTGCCGTCATAGAGACGGCAGAGTGGGTGGGCTGAGGCGACGGCTGTGCGGCGGTAGAGCAGACTCAGTGCGGCGACTCGTTTGTATGCTCCGGTTTCTGGTACCAGCAGTCTCTGGTCCTTAAGGGGCCAGAGACCGCTGGTACTGAAGGGGTTAAATACTAAAACACAAAACAGAGCATTGAAATATATTCTCTACTGAACAAACAACATACTTGTTCTCCTTCATTGATTTTCTGGAAGGCTTGGGTGACAAATTTGGGGAAATGCTCGTCCAGTCCTTTGTAAGCAACCTCGGACTCTGCCCCTTTGCTGCAAAGCCACTTAAGGAATTTGCTAAACTTGCCACTTCATCGTCATGGTCGCTGTAAAAACCACAAAGAAAACTACGTAGGTTTGAATCGCATAGTTCTCCGTCATTCAAAGAGTACACGCAAACTGTATCCAGCTTGGCACTGGGCCAAAAAGTTTCACCAAGAAGTGGATCTGATTGGCTCAATATCAGGTTGTATACAGTTTTCATGAAACATGCATGCAGGGCAGAATTAATTGCATCTCGCTGACCATCTCTTCTCGCGATTCTGTTAATGAGCCAGGGTCACGTGCTCTAATGATTGTTTAGAAATAATTATATAAAAAATGCTGTAGTTGACTGATAGTACAATGGGCAGTGCGATTTTGATCAGAGTAGTATGCTAATCCAATCAAAGCTGACTGTGTCATATAGTGTAGTATAAAATAACCCATTTACAATGAAGTCAGTGAACATTTTCCATAAGGCACAAGTACATTTTCAATCAATCTTGTCGATCTTAGCCTCTGTACTGTGCCTACATGAATACGTTCCTAAATGCCCAGTAAAACAAAGGCGCTCGCGCCTGGTTTTTCAATCTGTACAGACAGTACTAGTGCATACAGAGTACAGATGTGTTCGACCATGGACTGGAGGGCGTGCATGGAAACGAGGAGGGTCCTGGGCACTAGCACTGGGCCTGATAAGGAACGAGCATCCAGAGGGTCCCACTACTTAGGTAAATACCTAATTTAACTTTTTTTTTTTTTTTTAGCCTCAGGCTTGTTTTAAAGGGAATCTGAAGTGAAAGTAAACTTATGATATAATGAACTGTGTAGTACAGCTGAGAAATAGAACATTAGTAGCACAGATAGGAGTCTCATATTGTTTCCAGTACAGAAAGAGTTAAGACACTTAAATTGTTATCTATGCAAAAGCTGCTCTGAGCTCTCAGACCCTACTTGGGTGGGAAACGGTCCTATTCTATGAAGTACTTATACATCAAAGAAACAGTGAGACGCAGCTTCAGATAAGGTTTTATTGCAGGGGAGTTCAAAGGGTAATTAGCTCTGCTCTGTTTCATAGTTTAAAATACAGAGTGTTGTTTGTAATAGCAAATAGAGTATGACAGAATGATGCAATGTTAAATAAATTTTTTTAAAAAGCGAGAGAACTGAAAATAAAAATCAGACTGTTCTTTGCTACTAATGTTATATTACTTATCTGTACTACACATACAATTCATTATATCATAAGTTTTTTTTTTTTTTTTTTTGCTTCAGTGTCACTCTAAATGATGGTTTTGCATCTTGTGAACATGACCATGGCTTCTGCAGATTATTATTTGGGAAGCTGGGCTGCAACTATGTCTGGGGTGCACTGAACCTCATTAAAGAGGACATGAAGATAAAAAAAAAATTCACTTACATAGAAATGTTCCTGCAGCTGTCCTGTCCCGCGCCGGTGCTCAAAGATCCTCCGGTCCCCCCGCCTTGGCTTCGTTTCTTCACCGCTGACTTACAAGTCAATAGTTTCTGGGGAGTGTCTGCAACACCTCAACCCGAGCACTTTAATTACAGTGCAGGTAGATTTTGGCGCAGCCGCCACCACCATAGACTGTAATAGGAATTACAGCTATAGCAGCGCACACAGAGCAACTCCGGCGCTGTCAGAGAACGGAGCTGAAGTTACTTTTAAAACACAATAATTCGGCTTCCAGCAATTGCTGAATTATTTCATTCCCCACCATCCATGGCAGCCTGGAGGGGGAATAGTATTTAGCGCGGCCGGAAACTTGTGCAGCAGCAGGATCAGCCATTTACCGGCTGTATCCTGCACCCAAGTCTCCCGGCGCCGATTTTATGTGTATCCCCTCAACCAAATAAACGTGTGTAATAGGGCTTAAAACTAGAGCAAATATATGATTAGAGAAGGGAAAGAATAGCACCTTCCACAGCAAATTTAGGAAAAAAAGATAACAAAAGTATTCTCCTATGGGCCTCAATTCTCCTATTCTCCTTTGCCTCCATTTTCTACCAGGCATCCACTCATCACTATTAATACTGTATATCTGGATAGCAATTGTGCACTTTATTTTCATATATGTGAAATTTGTGTGTTTTTTTCTTGGAGATTTTATTGCACAGGTGTTGTTTTATTGGTCTTGCATCACACTAGGTTGTGTATACTGAACCCGGGTTCTCCCCTGTTGGGCTCAATATTGAGCCTACTGTGGGGTTTTATATCTGACAGCAGCATTGTGTCATTATACAATATATTGCATTTAAAGTGATTGTTTCATATGCAACAGGGATCATAATGGAACATTTATTTTTTAAATGGTTTTATTTTCATTGAATCATCAATATTGTGACTATTATTATACCCAATGTTGAATAAAGGCTTTTGTTATATATTTTTTCCTAAATTTTCTGTGGAAGGGTCCATTCTTTAAGGTCTTTGCTTCTCTACCGTTCGTGCTCCACAGCCGGGATCATCCTGCGCAGGTGCAGAATAAGAAAATCTCTACTGCGCCAGCACAGGACGCTCCTGGCGATGGGAGCACGAACAAGGTCTCATGCGGCCTGGGCACACGCAGGCGCAGTGGAGGCGACCGACAAAAGAGAAAGTGAGCTGGGGCGGGGGACCTGAGGATCACTCCAAATATGCGCGGGAGCAGGACGGCTGCAGGGGGCCGGCAGAAGCACCAGGTATGTGAAACACGGTTTTGTTTTTTGCAGTTTTCTAAGTCAAACTCGACATGCGGTGCTAGAGGGGATGATAATTACATTAACAAATTCATACTTGCATTAGGATTTTCAACAAAATGTTTTCAAATTTGAGTACAAATTTAGTACAATTTTTTAATTACTGCAGAAAATTTGACATACACATTAAAAGTGTACAAACCTAGAGGGAAAAAAAAAACTCTTTAAATTTTAGCAGAATTTACTCCGTAAAATGACAGTTCTATAGTAGCAACAAAAACAGACATAATAAAAGAACCACCAGCAGCCTGAAAGAACCCTAGGTAAAAACGATGTTGTGGCCAGGGATGCAACAACCACCTCCCAGGCCCTGAAGCAAAGTTGTGGTAAGGCTGTTCCCAAACCTCTGTCCCCTGTGTGGCCAGCCAACACCCCCCCCCCCCCCCCCCAAGAGTAAGCTCAGCAGTGCAGGGTAATATTTACCTGCACCGGCACTGCATCGGGTCTCTGCTCTTCCTGTATACTGGGCTCCCAATCACATGACATCAACAGTCAGCAGTATGCAGTATAGAGCATGTGGCTGCAACGAATAAGGGCATGTTCACACTAAGAGCTTTTTTGAGCGCTTGCGATTTTAAAAGCTCTTGCTAATGTTATCCTATGTGAGTGTTCACACTGGAGCGATGTCATTTTGTAAAAATCCCCCATAGGATTGCATTAGCAAGAGCTTTTAAAATCTCTAGCATTTAAAAAAGTTCTTGTGTGAATGGACCCTTAGAGACCAGACACAGTACTGGAGCAGGTAAATACAGTACATGTAACGAATGTCAGGCAGGCCGCTGCCCCCACACTGCCCCATAGTGTCACCACAGATACCAGGGTATGCCACTTTTATTTTATCCATGTTTGCTATATGCTATATATGAAATAAAACAAATTTAGGCCTGGTGCACACCAGAGGAGTTTTTTTCTGAGCGTTTTGAGTTTTTAAATCTGCTGCTAATGTTATCCTATCTGTTTGTTACAAAATCTCATTGCTCCAGTGTGCACAGACACATAGGATAACATTAGCAGCAGATTTAAAAACTCAAAACGCTCAGAAAAACTCCTCTGGTGTGCAACAGGCCTTATCCTGAATCAGCAGTGCCACGTTAAACACTATAGTGACTGAAACATTACACTTCTCCACCGCCCTTAGTCTGCAGAAGGGGTAAGAAGGGGCGAGCCCCTATAGCTCCTGGGACCCCTCTTTCCCCCACACGGGGGTCTCAGGGGCTATTGCTATGACTCTGGACTTGACAAACTGTAAATTTAAAAAGTTTTAACAGCAGAAAAACAATACATGTATGGAAAACATTTGCTATATAAATAAGCAGGATTACACTTGTCTTACCCATCAGTTATGCGATTTCTGGTTTCCCGTGTGATATCTGGGGCTGCCGGCCAAGGCTGGGAAATCATTTCATTTACTGTATCCTGAGAGCTTGGTTCATCCAGGGACTGAGTACTAATAAGCTCCCCCTCGGGTACAGAAGCTCCAGGCTCCAGAGGTCTGTGCCCAAGCTCCAGCTTGCTGCAGTTCAGTGCTGATAGAAGATGCAGCGCTGAGGCTGCTGAGCTCATGCTAGGAGCGTGACTTGCGTCCGCATCTTCAGAACTCAGGCCTAACGGTAAAGGCACTGGGTAACTTCTTTGCAACGTTTCCGATGCAATCTCTGGAATATCTTGAGACATATTAGTGGAAGCACTTGAAATAACATCCGGGGAACGCTCACGGGTAGGAGAAGCCTGGGATGCTACAGAAGGTTCCAGACCTTGCAGCTCCAATGTGGCCAGGGATGGAATACCTGATGGTGTGACCTATTGATGATACGGGGAAAAAAAACGTTCAAAAAAAAAGTAATGTCTTTCAAGCAACTACAGGTTTTAAAGTGTACCGACAACGGGAAGTAAAAGTTTAATACATACCTAGGGCTTCCTTTAGCCCCCACTGTGCAGATCGCTCCCACGCCGGCATCCAAAGCCTCCTGGATCCCCCCGTAGCTGCCCCGTTATCTTCAAACAGTCGCGCAGACGCAGTGCAGCCAAGCACGTTCCCCTGTATCGCTACCGCGGCCAGGAGCGTTCTACGCCTGTGCAGTAGTAATGCGCAGGGGCGGGCGGGCATGTGCAGTACACGCCCGGCTGGCTGCGGAGATTGGGGCTGCTACCGGAGGATCCAGGAGGCTTTGGACGCCGGCGTGGAAGCGATCTGCGCGGAGGGGGCTGAAGGAGGCCCCAGGTATTTATAAAAATTTACTTCCCCTCGTCTCAGGTTTACTTTAATGTTTCAATGTAACTTTACTTTAGAGCGCAGCTGAAGATATGCTTAAAAAAAAGTTTCACTTACCTGGGGCTTCTGCCAGCCCCTGCAGCCGACCTGTGCCCGTGCCGTTACCATACGATCCTCTGTTCTACCGCCGCAGCTCACTTTCACTTCACACAGTCTGTGTCCACTGCACCTGTCTGGCCCTGACCGCGTGCATCCTCGCAGTATGCTCCTGGCCACGGGAACGCGTACGGGGATACGCATGGCAAGGGCCGGACAGACGCAGTGGATGTTGACTTAGAAGTTGGCTTCCACTGCGTGAAGTGAAAGTGGGTCGCTGTGGGAGAACCGAGGATCATATGGTAATGACGTGGGCACAGGTCGGCTGCAGGGGACTGGCAGAAGCCCCAGGTAAGTGAAACTTTTCTTGTTTTAATCATATCTCCAGTTCCGCTTTAACCTATTTTTTGTCTAATTCTAAACTTAAAGGGACTCCGAGCACCTCTCATGGGCATGCCTTTAAGCCAGACAACTTCCGACAAAGTCGTGCTATGACCCCTTTGGAGGAGCCTCTTGCAATGGCCATGCGTGTCACTTCCTCTTCCTGCTTCATTCAGTGATGCACTTTTCTAACAGATAAGACAGGGGTGACCCGGAAGTTAAAACAGCCAAGATGGCAGCCGCGATTTTTTAAACTGAAATCGAACGAAAATTATTTGGTGCAGAATGGCGATTCGGGCATCAAATGAAAGAGGAGAGGAGAGCACAAGCTACAGAAAGGTATGCATCTTTAAGTACTTTGCAGTACTGGTCGGAGTCTTAAAGGCATGCCTATGAGAGGTGTTCTGAGTCACTTTAAAGGTCCGCTATCGCGAAAACTGTAAAATTTTAAGTACATGTAAACATACAATATATAAATAAGAAGTACATTATTTGGTACTCTTCCGTTAGCCGAGCTCAAGTGTAATAGGGCAAAGTAATGTGTTCTGTGAGCCCGTTAGCCGCCCGCAACTTTAATAGGGCAATGTAACAGATGAAGCAGCCGGCTTCGGCTCTGCTTCCTCTCCTCCCCCTGCCTTTATCCTATAGAACACCGGAAGCCCAGGGACACGCGTGTCCCCGAGAGTCTTCCGTCGCAAGAAACAAGCAGAGCGGGGAGGCTGCAGACATTGCTTCTGCCAGCACCTGCTCTGCAAGAACGAACGGCAGGATTCCGTGCCGCGACGAACGACTCTGGGGGGACACGCATGTCCCCGGCTGCCAGTATTGTAGGAGGCAGGGGGAGGAGAGAGAGCCGAAGCCGGCGGCTTCATCTGTTATATTGCCGCCGGCTTAATTTAATTCAATTAACTCACCTTTGATACCTTTGGCCACAGGGAGACGGCCAGTAAAAACTAGTTACAAGGTGTTGCAAGTTACACGTATTCCACTTTTATTCCGCGGCAGACACATTACTTTGCCCTATTACTCTTGCGCCCGGCTAACGGAAAATACCCATTTTTTCCAGAGTAAAAGGACACAAATTACTTTTCTACTATGTTGCTGTCACTTACAGTAGGTAATAGAAATCTGACAGAACCAACAGGTTTTAGACGAGCTTATCACCTCATTAGGGGTTCTCAAGATTTTCATTATTTTCAAAAGCACTTACCGTAAAAAAATGGCAGTTGCTCCATCGAACTGTCAAAAAACTGTGAAGCGAGCACGGAGGTTGGCCAGCATATTTGTATAAATCCTTTTCAGGGAGTGTCTTTATAAAGAATAAATGCCATGCTGAGACTCCCCCCAACATAGGAGATAAGTACTTTATGTGTCAGTGTACTCTGGGAAAAAATGTACTTCGTATTTGTGTATGTTTACACGTACTTAACATTTTACACTTTTTGTCACGACAGTGGTCCTTTAAAGACAGCTGAAGCTTGGGTACAAAATCACATACTTTGTCTAAGGAGAGGGAAGCCTCTGGATCCTAATCAGCCTTCCCGATTTCTCATAGATTTCATGCTGGAATGTATTGGAAATCGGTGTGCAGTGTATGGGAAGGCAAGAGATCCCTCTCTGGTCAAGAGATGAATGGGCATCTTTACATTATGGATTCAGAAAGCAACCTGTCTACATGTAAAGCTCTGAACAACATATCCATTATCAATAAAGAACACATTACATTGATTGCATGAAAACATTTCCTTTACCTGTACAACTGGTTTGGGAGTGATTTTGTCAGACAGGCCGGGAATAAGTACAGCAGAGGTTCGGGGGGAGGATGGAAAACTGCCACTGTGTTGTGTGCTACTTAGTGTGATGCTATTGTCCAGCTGTAGTTTTGGGCTTAGTGTAATTTCATCAGGAATCCTGTGGAAAAAATAGAATGTTTATTACGAGAGAACACCTCAAAAATAATCCCTCATTATGAATAAATCAAATGGTCCTAAGAATATACACTTTTCCAAAGTTTATTTTTTAACCACTTCAGGTTCCGAGATTATTATAGTTTCCTGACAATTTTGGCATTTCAGCCGTGTCGCTGTTAATGCAGCAATATTTTTTTTTTATTACTTATGCCATCTAGGGAATATACCTTTTTTTTCAGAACAAATTAGGCTTTTTATTTGGGTAACATTTTTTCCAGGAATGGTTTTATTTTGTAGGCATTTTACAGGGAAAAAGTAAGTGTAAGGGGCCGATACACTGGTTGATTTCAGCCATCGATCGGTTGATCAATTCTATCAACTCTATCGATCAATTTGTGGCAGTTTTTGATCAATTTCCGATCAATTTGATCTATCTGACAGGATGGAAAATCTAGGTCAATCTGCTGCTAGTAGCAGATTGATGGCCCATACAGTTGCATTGGATCGAATGGTCCAATAATGCATTTAGATAGATTTAATTCTGAAATCTATTGGAAATCTGTTCCTAGTGTGTGGCACACATCAGATAGATTCCTGTCAGATTCAACATGACAAGCATCTGACAGAAGTCTGATGGTGGAATTTGCAGCAAATCTATAAGTGTATGGCCACCTTAAATGTTGAAAATGCGCATTTTCTATGCTTTCTATTTTTCACATGACAAGTGCCACAGTTCTAAAACACCTCAAAAATATTCTTTAGCTCTTCCTGGTTAAAATCATACCTCATATGTCAAATTTCATTACTAGTTGGGCATATGGCGGACCATTATCACCAACCTATGCATTTGTAGTGATCGGATGTGGTCACTAAAGCACAGTGTTTGGGAACCTCAATGCCATACAGATGCTTCACTAGGCAAAAGCAGAGCAATGGGCCCCAAACTGTCGCCCCAGCGTTCATATCCAATCGCTACAGGCTGCAGGCATTAAAAGGTGTCTATGGATATTTACAGCAGTACAGGTGACACAAGGATTTCATTGGCTAGGTAGTGAGGTAGTGAGTTCAATACCACTTCACTTCAGTGGGGGGGGGGGGGGGGGGGGAACTATTATTTAGTGCGACACTGTCACTTTATAAGTGCTGAACTTATGCAAATCCTGCTAGATTTGGTACTGCAGACACAGGTGTATACCATTACACTTGATTGGCTGGCGGGCTGTTTGTGGACCATATAAATGGCAGATTGCTGGGTGGGAGTGATCATTTGCTTTTCATGTGTATTGCATTCATCATTTACAGTCAGGTCCATAAATATTGGAACATCGACACCATTTTAACATTTTTGGCTCTATATACAACCACAATGGATTTAAAATGAAACAAACATGATGTGCTTTAACTGCAGACTGTCAGCTTTAATTTGAGGATATTTACATCCAAATCAGGTGAACGGTGTGGGGATTACAACGGTTTGCATATGCGCCTCCCACTTGTTAAGAGACCAAAAGTAATGGGACAGAATAATATTAATAAATCAAACTTTCACGTTTTAATACTTGGTTGCAAATCCTTTGTAGTCAGTTACAGCCTGAAGTCTCTGGATCGCATAGACATCACCAGACGTTGGGTTTCATCCCTGGTGAGGCTCTGCCAGGCCTCTACTGCAACTGTCTTCAGTTCCTGCTTGTTCTTGGGGCATTTCCCTTCAGTTTTGTCTCCAGCAAGTGAAATGCATGCTTAGTCGGATTCAGGTCAGGTGATAGACTTGGCCATTGCATAACATTCCACTTCTTTCCCTTTAAAAACTCTTTGGATGCTTCTGCAGTATGCTTTGGGTCATTGTCTATCTGCACTGTGAAGCGCCGCCCAATGAGTTCTGAAGCATTTGGCTGAATATGAGCAGATAATATTGCCCGAAACACTGCTGAATTCATGCAAGCTGTTGTAAGTCCTACATTGTTCCCGATTTGGATGTAAATACGCTGACAGTCGAATAAAAACTAACCTGTTAATAACATTTTTTTTAAAAAATCCCCCGACAGTCTGCAGCTATTTGGTACAGCAGCAATCACTCACTTTGGAATGGGTGCACAGCGTCCATGGTTTTGTGTACAGGTGCCTGCAACAGCAGCAGCTTTCATCTTTGGATGTTAAATTGACATCCAAAGACCCACAGGGGGACTTAATAAACCTTAAGTGGTTAAATAGAGCAAATACAAATAACTCAGTGAAATTAGTCTATACCCCAAATATACGGTACTATGTAAACCTATGCAGGGGGTCACAAAAAGTAAAAATACCCCAGTGGCCATGCACAGTAATTATGCTGCTTCACTGATGGGCCCAGCTGCCATTAGGAGCTCCGTTGATAGCAAAACACATTCAGGACAAAACGTCACTGTATTGAGTTTTCATTCATCATAAAAAAAGTGAAAGATTCTAACTGGAAGAAATTGCTCTTTATGAAGCCACTGGTATTGGTAGAACAAGACCACTCAGGGCTCTTTCACACCAGAATGAAAGACTTAAAATTTACCTTTCACATCCGAAGCTGCGTTTTGGTGTGTTGGGGTTCGACGCACCCGGGAGCTTTTAATCGTCGGGAGTCTGCGTTTTCCCGTCGGGTGAATTAATTACTTCCGCCGCTGATTGTGTCGCACTGCTACATCCCGACAACATGCCGCAGGGCATATAACGTGTGCAGGAGAAGGGCTCCTGTAAGCGCTCTAGATGTGAAAGAGCCTTAAGAGAGGGTGTTCAAATTCATGGAACAGCACAAATAATTTACAGAGGTAGAACAATCTTTCAATGGTCTTTCAAAAAGATCAAAGGAAACTGCTAACATTTCTTTAGTAATAAATGATAAACACATACTGATTAGCCACAACATGACTATTTATGGAAATAATTGTAACTTCTTACAATGGCATCTGGCAAGCAGTGGGATAGATTAGTCAACAGGTGAACAGTCACTTCTTGAAATTGAAAATGGACCAGCATAAGGATATGAGTGACATTGACAAGGGCAAAATAAGGATGGCCAGACAAATGCGGCTCGATCCGGCGCATAATCGCAGCCGTGTATGCCCGACATTAGACCTCTTTTAGTAGGTATTAACCACTGCATACCAGGAACACCCCTCAATACCTGCCATATTTGAGAAGGACAACCAGTGAAGAAGCATTGGGTCCCAAATCGCCCAAGGCTCACTGATGGGCATCTGATTCGACGCGACACAACAGTTACTATAGCAAAGCCTACTGATAAACCTAATGCTGCTCATGAGACAAAGGTGTCAGAACACACAGTCCATCGCAGCCTGTATGGGCTATCTAGCCACAGACCAGTCAGTGTCCCAATGAGGACATTTTTCTACCGCCAAAAGCATTCTTAAAGTGTATCTGAAGCAAACAAAAAGTTTAAAATACCTCAGTAGAAGGAAGCCTCTGGACAATCCAGAGGCTTCCCAGATCCTCCTGGTGCCCACCGTTCCAGCACTGGGTCCCTCTGAACAGATTTGATAAGGGCTCATCAAATAAGCTCTTTTGTGCACACCTCTAAGCGAGTAAGAAAAGAACCGCGCATGTTCAGGGTTCCGGACCAAAGTGGTGGGCCCGAGGAAAATCTGAGAAGCCAGAGGACCATCCTGAGGCTTCCCACTACTTAGATGCTAAGTTTGGTTTGACTTCTTAAAACAGAATGATTTTACAATAATTCGGCTTTGAGTGAACATTTGTGGTTACCCACAAAGCACCGCTACTGAATATGCAAATTATCTCTTTATGAAAGCCAGGCTAGCATCCAAAACTGCTGGTGTCTAGCAAGCCTATAGCTTTAAATTTTACAGAGCCACACCAATCCCACATGCAGACAGCCTGTTTCAGACTTTTGGTCCTCATCAGTGCATGGCTGGGATTTATATGGCTCTATGGGATCCTGTGTGCACTATGGGATCCTGTGTGCACTATGGGATAGTGTGTGCACTACTTAGATAAGTATCTGACTTAACTTTTTTTGCCTCACAGATAAGCTTAAAGAGAACCCGAGGTGGCTTTGTATAACGTTAGTGGGGCACAGAGGCTGGTTGGGCACACTAACACCAGCCTCTGTTGCCCCATCGTGTGTGTCAAAGACCCCCCTGCTCGCCGCTATACCCCCGCAATGCTGGCGACACGCAGCGTGTCGCCAGCACAATGTTTACCCTAGCGCTGTCTGTCAGCGCCGCTCCGCCGCCTCCTCCGCATCGCCGCTACCCGCCCTCGTCCCTTCCCTCACGCTGATTGGAGGGAAGGGACGAGGGCGGGTAGCGGCGATGCGGAGGAGGCGGGGGAGCGGCGCTGACAGACAGCGCTAGGGTAAACATTGTGCTGGCGACGCGCTGCGTGTCGCCAGCACTGCGGGGAGGATAGCGGCGAGCAGGGGGGTCTTTGACACACACCATGGGGCAACAGAGGCTGGTGTTAGTGTGCCCAACCAGCCTCTGTGCCCCACTAACGTTATACAAAGCCACCTCGGGTTCTCTTTAAAGGTGCATACATACACATGAAGAAATTGAGTGCTCTACAGACGAGTTGTGTTGCCATGGAGAGGGGAGGAGGGACGACAGGATGGCACTCAAAAAAGTGGCTTCCAGCGGAAGGGGCCAAAGAGAAGAACAATGCGCTCAGCTGAGATTATCCAGCACTTCAGATCTATCGGCAACACATCGGGGAGGATATACATATGCAGTGACGCCATTGACTATCAGTGAACTCATTACATGCGTATGAGGCTTTACTAACTAGACTTAGAGACTCAGACATTAGTCTTCTTGCTTTTTTTTTTTTTTTTTTTTTTAACCTGGGGCTTCCTCTAGCCCCATAAGCATGGGTGTGTCCCTCGCCGTCCTCCTGCGATCTCCCGTTCAGCCGCTGTCAACTCCCGGTACACCACTCAGTCGGACTCAGTCTGACTGAGTGACCTCATCCAGGGTCTTCTGCACTTGCGCAGAAAGTCTGCTGCTGGCGTCAATGAGCCGCTTACCGGGGCTTACCGTGGCTGAGCGGGACATTGCAGGAGGACGGCGAGGGACACATCCATGCTTATGGGGCTGGAGGAAGCCCTGGGTAAGTAAAAAAAAAAAAACCCAGCAGGAAGACTCAGCTCTGAGTCCCTTTAATACTGTGTAAAATGCTGCAAAAGATGTCAGTACTGTATAAATATAAAGTAAATAAAATACAATAATTTTACTGAATGGGAGACCTAGAAAACATTACTAATTTAATCAAATAAACACATTCAAAGTATTGTTTTACATTATTTTATAACCTCTTTTTTTAAATCGATAGTTGGCATAGACTGTATTAAATTCTAGTGTACATTACTGCAAGATAAATTATAATAATCAAATAATTTTATGCTGCTGATGTTCTTTAGGGGATTAAACAATTTTTGAAACGTTAGGAAAAGTTAAAGTGATGTCAGCCAGAATATTAAACTGAGTTACCTTGAAACAATGGTGTCACTGCTGGAGGCACTGCTCAAAGGTGTGACGGTAGTGAGGGAGCTAATGCTGGTTCCAGGAGAAGAGGTAATCTATCACAGAAATTATGAAAAACAAAATGAGCACATGTGAATCAATAAATTAGGAGGCACTTTAATGCAAAATTCAACCCAATCAGTAGCCGACACCCCCTTCCCTAAAAGGAATTTTCACTTTTTCTTTTTCTCAAATAGCGTATCAGGGATGTCTGTGGTTGACATGGAGGTGAATACCCTCCCAAAGTGTGATCTCTTCACAAACAAGGTGTCTACCATCCGTGCCAGCATTACACCAACTACATCAATTGACCACTGGACGTTGCATATGCCTACTACCGTACCACCATGGCAAGTCTTTGACACTCTGAGTGTAGAAGATTTTGGAATTCTCATTCAAAGTCTCCGCCCCACTACCTGCGACCTGGATCCTGGCCCAACTGGATCCTTAATGCAGTGCCCAGAGCTGATCAGGCCAGCACTTCACAAAATCACTCAGTGCTCCTTGCAAAGTGGTCTTTTCCCAGAAGAACTAAAGAAAGCAATCATAAAACCCCTCCTGAAGAAACCATCACTAGATCCTGATTCTGTAACCAACTACAGACCAGTGGCGAACTTACCATTCCTATCAAAAGTTATCGAGAAAGCAGTCGCCAACCAGCTAGAAGCCAGGCTTACAGATAACAACATCTTTGATACTTTTCAGTCAGGATTCAGGAAAAGGCACAGCACTGAAACAGCATTAGTCCGAGTAATGAATGATCTACTTACTGCAAGGGACAAGGGTGATTGCTCAATTCTGATTCTTCTTGACTTGTCAGCAGCATTTGATACTGTGGATCATGAAATTCTTATCCAGCGACTGAAGAATTACTGTGGCCTAAGGGGTACTGTTCTTAGATGGTTTCAGACCTTCCTATCTGGCAGGACACAGCAAGTATGTCTGGGCACACACTACTCTAATCCAGTGCCACTTGCCTATGGAGTTCCACAGGGTTCTGTACTATCACCATTACTCTTTGCAGCCTATATGCTCCCACTGGGCAAAATAATCCAGAACTATGGCCTAGGATACCATTGTTATGCAGATGACACACAACTATCTGTCCTTCAAGCCTGGCACCCAAGACCCATCAGCATCCATAAATGCGTGTCTAGTGGATTTACAAAATTGGATGAACACCAGCTGGCTGAGGCTGAACTCTGACAAAACAGAGGTGTTGGTGGTAGGTGGTCCACACATGATGGATAAAGTTCAAAACGCTCACCACCTCAAACTAGCAATTGGGGGAGATACTGTACAGTATAAAGACTCTGTGCGAAACCTTGGGGTGATCCTGGATGGAAATCTAAAACTCAGACAGCAGGTATCAGCTGTCGTCAAGTCTTCCTTCTTCCATCTAAGAAATATAGCGAAAATCAAACACCTTATCCCAGCTGAAGACCTACCTGCCCTGGTTCACGCATTTGTATCCTCCCGCCTAGACTACTGCAACGCCCTGTTCATCGGATCTACAGATAAGGCTCTGCGCCCCTTACAGCTAGTACAGAATGCTGCAGCCAGACTCCTAGCCAATGCCCCCCGCAGCTCACACATCACCCCAGTACTGCAAACTCTTCACTGGTTGCCAGTAAAATGGAGAATCAATTTTAAGATCTGCCTGCTGACATTCAAGGCTCTACACCACATGGGACCCAAATACATAGCGGATCTATTGGAACTTTATGCCCCTTCACGCACCCTCCGCTCTGCCAACAAGATGAAGCTGGTTATTCCCAGGATACACTTAACATTTGGTGCTCGGGCCTTTTCCTACGCAGCCCCTACTCTATGGAACTCACTTCCACAATCAGTACGAGAGGCTCCTTCTCTGGACAGCTTTAAAAAAAAGGCTAAAAACTCACCTCTTTTCCCGAGCCTTTGAGACTGCATAATGCAGGGTCACAGCGCTTTGAGTCCCCAGGGAGAAAAGCGCTATATAAATATTATTGTTATTGTTATCTCATTGCCATGGCCCTAACAGTTTGCTGTCTGTGAACCTCATTGCATTGTGGGAGATAATTGTGTGTGTGTGTGTGTGTGTGTGTGTGTGTGTGTGTGTGTGTGTGTGTGGTGTGTGTGGTGTGTGTGTGGTGTGTGTGTGGTGTGTGTGTGGTGTGTGTGTGTGGTGTGTGGTGTGTGTGTGTGCAGGTGGTGCTGTCTGGTGGTTTTGTTTTGTTTTGTTTTTTTATGTGTGCCCGGCATAAAGATGGAGACCTGCAGGTTCACGGAGGAACAAATCGCAAGAATGGATTACACAGCAAGTATCAATCATTTCTTGATCTACTTTCTATTTTTAACTTCTTACTGGACAATGTCTTGATTTATCTGCTATCTTTCTAAGTTCCTCCTTAAAGCCCTCAAATTTCACAAGAATTATGATGATAATTATAATCGGGAGTTAGTCTAGTTGAGGGAACCTATGTCCACTTCCTGCTAGCGGTAGTTGAGAGGCAGGAAACATTATCCATGCCACCATCCAAATAGGTTTAGTAAAGCTTCCTTCATGCCTGAAGCCCAGCGGGTGAGGGTCCTGGTCTGCCATTTCAGAGTTTGCGTTTCCTGCTAGGTCCCCCATTTCACATTAGTGCAGTAGAGGGTTTGGAGAGGCACACCTTGCCGTCAGTAGTTGGGGGCATAGCCAGGATGCAAAGCAACTCCAGTACAGTACAGAGAGTCCAAGGTTGGCTAGCACACCAAAGTAGTTTGCAGGGGTATTTATTCCTCAATGCATGTGTTTCAGGGCCATGGAGGGTCCCCTTCATCAGAAAGTGCAGACATACAAGTTATACAATGCAGTGCACAGACATATATACAACGATTAACCACAACCATCCATGGTAATTGAAGGAAACGCCCCCTCATCAATATGCACAGCACTGTTGTATTTACCTTTGCTATGCATATTGATGAGGGACATTTCCTTCAATTGCTATGGATAGTTGTAGTTAACTGTATATAGGTCTGTGCACTGCATTGCATAACTTGCATGTCTGCACTCTCTGATGAAGGGGACCTTCAGTGGCCCCGAAACAATTGTTAAATTTTGTGTTGACACATGCATTGAGGAATAAATACCATCTCACATTGGTGGTTGCTTGCTGCAATTGCTGCAAGCAGGGAGCAACTGTTGGTGTATGAGGTTTCCATCTGGGACCCTCCCCCCCCCAACTAGACAAGCTCCCATAATAGCAATCTTTCGGTCCCAAAACCTTTTGTTACTACTTTAAGGCATTCCTTGAAAGACATAAGGGTAAACAGACAACCTGGCCTCACATCTGATAAATGTTACAACTACTAAAGTTGTACTGTAATGTTTCAAAGAAATAAAAACGATAATACTTGCAATATAAGTTAAAACATACTTAAGATAACTGGCGCCAAATGGATCCCCTGCTTAAAGGGAATCTAAACTGAGAGGGATATGGATGTTTCCTGTTGAACAATCCCAGTTGCCTGGCAGACCTGCTGATCTCTTTGGCTATAGTACTGGCTGAATCACACCCTGAAACAAGCATGCAGCTAAACCAGTCTGACTTCAGTCAGAGCACCTGACCTGCATGCTTGTTGAGGAGCTGTGGCTGAAAGTATTAGAGACACAGGATCAGCAGGAGAGTCAGGCAACTGTTATCATTTTAAAAGGAAAAATCCAGATCCTCCTCAGTTTAGGTTCCCTTTAACCACTTAACAACCTCTGCCACGCTTATCTACGCCCCTTTAAAATTCACCTGAGTCACAGGGGCGTAGATAGGCAACTCCTGTTTATTTTCCTGCTGTGCGCGATCGCGTCCGCGTGCACGCGGAAGTGCATACACGTCGGGCACCCGCTGGTCCGTGATTGGCTGATGTGAACATGTGTTCACAAAGCCAATGACAGTGCTTATTCATGCAGAATGTGTGTAAACATTGTATCAGTCACTATGCTGTTACAGTTACTGAGATCACTCGTGAGAGGATCTCAGATAACTAATACAGCATTAGTGAGTGATCAGCATCAGTGAGGGTTTTTTTTTAAATAAATTATACCCCCATTAAGCCCATTAACCCTTGCCTCCCTGAAATGTTAAAATTGCTGTGGTTTTAAGGTGAAAAACGCTGTGGTTGAGAAGTGGTTAATATAGGATCCGTTTGTACATTCGCTCCTACCCAACTGAATCATACTATTTTGCGGCCTAGCGTGAGCCGGCCCTTTAAACAGTGTCTGTGCATCCACACTGATAGCAGTAAGAAGATGATAAAAGCACACTACGAGCCACAGCAATAAAATCTCAGTTCAGATGCAGAGGGTTACCTGTTGAACTGGAACACTGGGAACCATGAATGCATCAGGAGTCATCAGCTTTGGTTTAGGGTCATTTGGAAGCAAAAGGAAATCTGTAGAGCTTCTTAGAAGATCATTCTGGGATCCGTGCAAGGACTGCCCAACTTGCAGCTTTTCAGGGGTCAGGTCTATCACTTTATCCTGATTAACTGGAAATAAAAAGGAGGTTTCAACATGCGAAAAAAAAAAAAAAATTCTAGCTTCACTATCATATACTTCACTATTTAGTAAAATTACCCCTGTCAATCTTTAATTTAAAGAGGCTCTGAAGCATTCAAAAATACCTCTATTTATTTCAGAATCCTCTTCAGCAGTATCAGCCAAGCTGATTCGCCAAATCCCCGCAGCAGTACAAGGTCTCCCCCCTCTCCCCATCCCGGGGCAAAATCCTACGACTTTCAAAGTCAAAGATTTTGCTGCCCGGGGGAGGCAGAGCTTTGGGCTGTAGCTTGGCCTCCAGTCCATTCAATCACCGCTGATCGCCGCCTCTTCCCACCTCTCTCAGTGAAAGAAGAGGGGCCTGGAGAGGTGGCGATCAGCTGTGATTGAATGGACTGGAGGCAGAACTGCAGCACAAAGCTCTGCCTCTTCCAGGAAGTAACAGATGATTCTGGGGTGGGGGGGGATAGGGGAGATAAAGACCTCGTACGGCCACGGGGATGTGGCGAATCATCTTGGCTGATACTGCTGAAGAGCATTTTGGAATGGAAAATTCAGACTCTAAACAAATACAGCCTGATGTTTGGCCTAAGAAAATATTTATTTTGAACTCTCAAAAGGTGCATACACACACACACACACACACACACACACACACACACACACACACACACACACACACACACACTTGCTGTTGGCTGTAGGGATTTGGGACTCAATTCCATGTGGAATAGTTTGGGGCCGAGCGCTGTACAGACGCCTCACTCTGCTACAGAAGAGCAAAGTGCCTATTGCTATGAAGTAGGGATAACTGTTTGGCACAGTACTTGCAGAGGGAAAGGTAAGGATGGGACAATTCGCTTAGGGGTCACTGTCATTGAAATATCCGGCTTTCAGGCCCCATCTTTAAATCAGCTCTGAGGACACCTGTATTGATGCTTCTCGCCCCAGCGGGCCCAAACTGCCTCCTTGACTGAGTTTAGTATAAAGTGTGTGCACATACTATAGAATGCTTACAGTTTAAAAGAGAGTCTAATGACAGGTTCTGTGTTAATGATGGAGGATTGGGGGTTTTCGGGGTTAAATACTTACCTAATCGGCTGTAATTCATGCAGGCAGGCGATTCCGCCCCCTTGGAATGGAGGCTGTGTGGTTTTATTACAAATTTCTGCCATGGCTCTGGACACCCCCATCTGCGTTGCCGTGATCCACCCTCAGCTCAGCAGTTGTGGGCTCATTGGTTGCTGCTGAGCTGGGGGATGGGCCGTGGCAATGCAGGGAGAGGTTTCCCCGAGAATTTCACCATACTTTGGTAAGATGGCCCGGAAGAGCGTTCCCTAGGAGTGGGATGGAGCGAAGAATTACAGTTGATCAGGAAAGTACCGTAATTAACCTTGACCCTCTAATCCCCCCCAACCCTGCAATATTAAGACAGCCTATCATGACAGGCTCTGTCCTATTAGGCCAGAGGTACTCTTTAAAGCAGTGTAAACAAGCTAGTCTAAACTAGTCAGAGATGATATCAGCTGGCCACCTCTGCTTAGAATCTAGCATGTATACAGCTGTCCTGAGTCACAAAAAGATTTGTAATGCCTGATCATCTCAGCCCAGTACATTGTTCCTCTCCGTATCCTGCCGACTGAAGGCTGCACAGACATGTGCTTTGAGGAAGTCCCTCCCCCCCCCCCCCCTCCATAGCACCACAATGTGTTTCAAGACCTTAACTTTCACCCAAGAGAATGTGTCTTAATCCCGTAGGGCCATTTTACACTTAATGCGTTTTAACTTTCCATAGCAGTGCATTGTGAAAAAGCTTCAGTTCTTCAGTGTATGGTGTGAAAAAGGCCATAGGGAAACATGGACATTACCTTGCACATCATTCTGTTATAACTGACAGCAACTGATTAGGGTTGCCTCGGTATACCGGTATGATGATATACCGCGGTTTTTATTGTGCATGGTAATCATTTATCGTTTTCGGGGGTGGGGTGACTAGGTGCGGGGGATCTTGGGGGGGGGGGGGGGGGGGGTGGGCGGGGGACGTGACGTAACACCGGGGATGCGATGCAGCGACTAGCGCATAAACAGCGGCAGAGATAAGTAAATACTCACTTGCTGGCAGCTTCATCCTCCACGCTGTACTGGCTTCATTCTACTTCCTGTTCTTGCCTCACATTCCCCTGAAACAGCGCCCCCTGGGCTGGATAGTGTAATGGTTAAGTCCCTGGTGCCTGCGATGCCGTCACTGCCGCTTTTCAAATTTACCTCTTTTGCCGTATATCAAGGCTTTGTGGTGGTGGGGGTTAAGGTTTGGAGGGTATACGATCTTAGGGTTAGGCACCTGGGCAGTCTTAGGGTTAGGCATCAGTAGAGGGAGGGTTCTGTGCGAGAGTAGGGTTAGGTTTAGCTGTAGTATAATATCGGTAAACATTACTGATATTTTACTATTGGAATCCAGCAGTACAATACCATTAATTGTAGCGATATTCTACTAGCTGCAATCTGCTGCACTCTTTTTCTTGGCGCCTCTTTCATGAATGCCTACAGTGAATATCAGCTTTTAATGTGCACACACACCTCGTGAACAGATCTAAAGGAAAACCACCAGGGTTTGAAAATGTATGCAAAAATGCCAAATTATAAACATGAAATAAAAAAATATTCAGAAAAAAAAACATGGATTTCAAATCATCTATATAACAGAAATGTATAAAAGTAAAGATAGTCTGTTACATTTAACGCCTATTGCCATGCTAAAAATCACATTTGCATGATTGCCATTGTAAAGAGGCATTTAATTAAAACATACCAAAAAAATCATGTGCATCTTTTAAGGGAAGTGCACTGGACTTCTGCTTCTGGTGTGGCGTAAACTTGATCTGAACATCTTGCAATGCCCTAAAACATAAAAAAAAAGTCAGCGAGAAGCATATTTTTAAATACATCTTTAGTGTTTATTACAGTATTGTGAATATACAAAGCGCTGGCATCTTGTACAGCACTTTACAGAATCCCAGATGTGTCACTAAAGGTGGCCATACAACTTTTAGCGCCTCTGTTCATTTTCACATCGATATGTTTTTGGGCTGTGATGTGAGAGGAAACCCACACAAATGCTGGAAAAACCTGAAACCAATGCAGCGATTGGTACCTGGGACACATTGCTGCACTACACCATGATGATGAAACCTAATATTCATTCTGTTATGCACACTAACCTACCCCTTTATTCACTGGGCAACATGTTAATCACAGCTACTAATCAGTGGTGTTACTATGCAGGCTGAGGGCCAAAGCTCAGCTACATTATCTTAAAACAAAAAATACAAAGCTTGAGATTTCTGAGCTCTCAAGAAGGTCTAATGCACGGCTTTCTGTGCACGACTGGCTCCATGCTATAATGCAAGCATTTTGAACTTGGTACTTATTCTCGTTACTAAACTACCAGACACAAACAACTCCAACACCACCACCCAAACGTTGATGGGCCCAAAAGCTTTTCATGCTACCTTAAGGGCCCGTTCCCACTAGAGCGAATCTGCATGCGTTTTCTGCATGCAGATTCGCATAACCAATATAAGTGGATGGGGCGGTTTCCACTTGTCAGGAATTCTGTGCGGTCTGCTGTGCAGAAAAAATCTGCATGGCAGAGCCGTCAGAATTCGCATGCCGCACACGAATCGCCGCTAATGTAATTTAATAGGAAAACCGCTAGAGTCTTTGTCTTGCAGTTTTCCCGTGCGTTATCGCTTAAAAACCCATGTCCATGCTTACCGGCGTTGACATGGTTAGAATCGCATAGCGTAAACTGCGAGCGATTCCGCGTGAAAATCCGCATGGAAAAGCGAATGAATCTGCACCTGCATGCGGATTCGTTGACACGTTTTCCACAACAAAACTGCAACGCACAAGTGGAAACGGGCCCTTAGGCCTTGTTCCCATTGCGTTCGGCTCACGTGTCCGGTTTCCATCGATTTTCTGCTCGTTTTTGTGGGCGTTTTTGTAAGCGCTTTTGCAGAGCAAAAAAAAAAAAACGTAATAAATACAATTTTTTTTTTTTTTTAAACGCTCACGCAATTGCTTGCCAAAAGCACCGCTTTTCAAAGCGGATTGCAAACGAACCGTGCTGATATGAACTCTCTCATAGAGAATCATTGCACAAACGCTTTCAGGGCGATTTTGAAAGTCGCCTGCGCTTAAGATATACAAAACCGCCTATAATGTGATAATAAGTAACAGACTGTGCTAAATAAAATTCATAAAATATCATTAAAAGCTTTAATATTGAAAATTATAAAAACAATTTCAGTATGAGGTAGATAAGGGATTTGATTACTCCTTATATTGAAAGGATATGTGGATCTCATATAACTTGAAGGTGCGTAGTGCATGAAAAGAATATTGCACAATGCTGGCATTTATCTGGCGTTGAACTGGCAGCTAGTGTACTGCAAATTGGTTTCCTTATAGGGAATTGCAATTCAGAGTGGTTCGTGGATAGGAGCCCTAGGAGCAATGCCCTTAGACATTGACCGGTTGGGGTGAACAGTCTGTATTTAAACACTGATCTGGAATGTCACTGACTCCTGTCGGTATTGTATCAATAGGTCTCCGACACTGTTAATGTACAATTGTGAATAGGTTGGATCTCACCAATCCTGGAGCATAGAAGCAAGGTGATCTTCACGGGAGCCGCTCGATCTTACCCGCCCCGGCCGGCGGCAGGGCAAGAGAGACTAGACGGCTGGACTGCGTCGGGCTGGTTAGCCCGGCTCCCCTAGAGGGCGGAGGTGGCAGGTGATGGTACAATCTGGCGGGGTCCGGTGTGTCTCCCTTCCGATCGGTGCATGCAACCGCGTAACTCCAATGCGCCTCCTTCCCCTCTGTGTGTGTGACGTCACAGAAGCAGCCACTGCTGACGTTTCGAGGAACGCCTCCCTTTCTCAAAGCTAGGCTGCTGAGGGGATTAGGAGGTTCTCTTATGAAGCCTTGCCAGATGGGTGGTTCTTATTCAAAAGCATGTAAGTCCAAGTCTTTATTTAATCCATGAGGTGTCGAGTATTAAGATTGTAAATCCACATGGTTTCTCGCCGAGACATTTCTGCCAGATAATCTCCACCTCTCCATGATTTGTTTACCTGCTCAATTATACAGTATTTCGTTCCCTTAAAAGAGCAACCATGCTCATTCTTATAGTGCGCTGAAAGAAGATGTTTTTGATTTCCTTTTATAAGGTTTGTGCAATGTTCACTCAGTCTCTCTTTTAGCGGACGTTTGGTCCGTCCTACATAATGTCTGGAGCAGGGACAGATTAGCACATAAATGACTCCTTTTGTGTCACAATTAGTGACATCTTTCATTTGAAATGTTTCTTTACTAGATGTTGATGTAATGTCATAAATTCTTTCAACTGGTGGGCCTGATTCTCGACAAGCCCTACAAAATCCACACTTTTTAAAATAGCCACTCCGCTTCTTTATTCCAGTTCGTTTAACAGTAGGAGTCAGTATATTGCCCAAATTCTCTGATTTTCTAAAGATCATTCTGGGGTTTTCTGATAAAATAGGTGTGAGTAAGGGGTCCTCTCTTAATAGATGCCAGTATTTCCCCACTATATTCCTAACACGGGGGGCTTGGGAGGAGTATTGTATAATCAAACTTGGTTGTTGGTCATTGTGTTTATTCTGCACCTCTCTCTCTTCCAACAGCGATTGTCTCACTGTATTTCTAGCCCTTTCCTTAGCTCTCATGACCAGCTCTCCAGGATATCCTTTGTTGTCGAACCTCTCCTGTAATATTTCTGATTCTGCATCAAAGTCAGTATCTTTAGTGCAGTTCCTCCTGAGCCTCAAAAACTGGCCTCCTGGTATATTCCGAAGCCATTTGATATGATGACAACTGTCTATTTTAATATAGCTGTTTGTGTCTACTGGTTTCAGATAAGTCTTGGTGAGTATTTTATGATTTTCTATATAAACTGTAAGGTCCAAAAAATTGACCTGCTGTTGACTACAGTTATCCGTGAACCTCAAACTGTAACTGTTTTTGTTAATCCATCCTAGAAAAGCATCAATACTTGGTCTACTCCCCTGCCAGATAAAAAAGGCATCATCTATAAATCTCCTCCAGAGCACCAGGGCGGGTCCAGGGCCCCCTGGGCCGAATAGATGGAAACGTTCCCAGTGGGCCACATATAGGTTAGCGAAGGAAGGAGCGAACCGTGTCCCCATCGCCGTCCTAGGGCCCTGGAGGAAGTATTGACCCTCATATGCAAAATAGTTATGTTTAATTATAAATTGAATACAATCCAGGACAAATTCAATTTGATCTTCCGGTAGTGTATGAGCCTCCTGCATAAAAAATTGCACTGCCTCAATTCCCTTGTTGTGGGGTATCACTGTGTACAATGAATTCACATCCACGTGCACAGCCAGTAATCATCCTTCCATATGATGTCATTAAGGATCCTTAAAAAATGCCCTGTATCTTTAATATAGGTGGGAGTGGTTTTAACTATCTCCTGCAGATAAATGTCCACATATTGGGATAGATTGGACGTCATGGAGCCGATCCCCGATATGATCGGCCTTCCTGGTGGGTCAATAAGACCCTTGTGTATTTTGGGGAGATGGTAATACACCGGGTTTCTGGTGCTGTCCACATACAAGTAGGCGTACTCTTCCTCATTAATGATTCCTTTCAGTTTGGCTTCCCCCAAAAGTATTTGCATGCACCGCTCGGAAGGGAGACACACCGGACCCCGCCAGATTGTACCATCACCTGCCACCTCCGCCCACTAGGGGAGCCGGGCTAACCAGCCCGACGCAGTCCAGCTGTCTAGTCTCTCTTGCCCTGCCGCCGGCCGGGGCGGGTAAGATCGAGCGGCTCCCGTGAAGATCACCTTGCTTCTATGCTCCAGGATTGGTGAGATCCAACCTATTTCCAATCGTACATTAACAGTGTCGGAGACCTATTGATACAATACCGACAGGAGTCAGTGACATTCCAGATCAGTGTTTAAATACAGACTGTTCACCCCAACCGGTCAATGTCTAAGGGCATTGCTCCTAGGGCTCCTATCCACGAACCACTCTGAATTGCAATTCCCTATAAGGAAACCAATTTGCAGTACACTAGCTGCCAGTTCAACGCCAGATAAATGCCAGCATTGTGCAATATTCTTTTCATGCACTACGCACCTTCAAGTTATATGAGATCTACATATCCTTTCAATATAAGGAGTAATCAAATCCCTTATCTACCTCATACTGAAATTGTTTTTATAATTTTCAATATTAAAGCTTTTAATGATATTTTATGAATTTTATTTAGCGCAGTCTGTTACTTATTATCTGTTTGATGTACATCTGAGGAATTGGGACCTCTTAACAGTACTAGGTGCTTCCGAGTAGGCGCAATACTATCTGCTCATTATCGCCTATAATGTGAGCATGGCCTTAGGCATTTCTTAAAAAAGTCACCTGAAGTGAGAGGGACTGCCATATTCATTTATTTTTAAACAATTCTAGTTGCCTGGAAGTCCTGCTGATCCTTCAGCATCAGTAGTGTCTGAATCACACACCTGGAACAAGCATGCAAGTAATCCAATCAGACTTCAGTCAGAAACACCTGATCTGCATGTTTATTCAGGTTCTATGGCTAAAACTATTAGAGGCAGAGGACTAGGACAGCCAGGAAATTTGCATTGCTTAACGGAAATAAATATGGCAGCGTCGTTATCACTCTTTTCAGGTGTCCTTTAAGGGTCAACAGAGAACTTGCTACCACATACCAATCAACGTTACAACTACTACAAAGTCTACAGGTATACTTTGTTGTTTCAAATAAAAGCTATAAAACATACGATAAAGGATAAAACAGCATACTTACTTTGTGTGGACACAAAACAGTTTTATAAGCACAGCAGGAGCTCCTTCAGCTTCATCAGCCTCCAAAGTTTCTTCTGCATATACATAAAAATAAAACCAAAATAAGCTTGAAATTGAAAAAGGCAAATTCTTTAAGTCATCATACTGATGAGTGTAAATTAGAATGGAAATAAAACATTTAAAAGAGAAAAATCCATTGTGTTGCTGTGCTTTCCTGCAGCTGTGCACATAGTGGCTGGTTAAGGGCTCTGCCTCTGACACCGAAGACCTAGGTTCAAATCTGAGCTCTTCCTGTTTAGTAAACCAGCAACTATTCAGTAAGGAGACCTTGGGCAAGACTTCCTAACACTGCTACTGCCTACTGAGCGCACCCTAGTGGCTGCAGCTCTGGTTTCTTGAGTCAGCCAGAATAAAAGCGCAATATAAATGTTCTGTGTCAGGTTTATTCATAAAGGATTAAGGCCTTTTAGCAGATTCAGGTTTTATAACTGCTCACATCTCTTTACTGTGAACTACTGTACAAGTCTGTCTCCACAAATATTGAACACATTAGTTCTACTGTACTGCAGAGATACTGGAAAATGTAGCCTGCCATTTAGTGTTCTGCCTAGTAGGAGTGTCACATGGTAACACCTGATTAACTCGCCAACTGACTGAATCCAGGAAGAAAGCCTAGCGTATGTGGCCCATGAGCAGGATTACTTCCAGCATTTTGCTGCTCTATACTGTTTGCATTCACTTATCAACCTGACTGCTGTTATTAGAATTTGCTTCATCCAATTTTAGATTTAATTAGGCTACAACAATAGCAGAACTTAATTGATCAAACTATAAAAGACTAGACCAGAGACACAGCAAATACAAAGCAAGGCAAATTATAAAAAAAATCTTAATTAGTGCTGCTAATTGACAACTGTGTGCAGTGCAAACCTGCTGGATGAAATATGGAGTGGAAAGAAAGGCAGTAAATTGATAAACGTAGAGTAGACCGCCACAGCCCTCTAGGCTTACCGGTGGTGTTGGGCATACCCTCCATAGGGCAGGACAGAGTCTACAAGAATGCCCCTATGACACCATGGAGTGTAGTGTATCCAGGAACATTTATTGAGCACAAATGACAAGCAGAAAGGGCAGCTGATGCGTTTCAGACTCGCATGCTTGTTTCAGGTGTGTGATTCAGACAATACTGACACTGCTGGACACAAAGATGAGCAGGACTGGTATTGTTTATAAGGAAATAATTATGGCAGCCGCCATATGTCTATCTCACCTCGGGTTCCTTTTAAAATGTACCTGAGACGAGGGGAACAAGAGAATTTGTAAGCCTTCCAGCCCCCTGTAGTCTGTCAGCTCCCTCTGTGTGGTGCTGGTCAGCTCCTCTGTGCTCCTGTCACCCCGTTACAGTCCGCAACTCAGTCGTGCCCTTCTGCACATGCTCTGTCCCAGCCGCGCACCTCCTCGAATATGCTCCCAAAGCCACAGAGCTGCAATTGTTGGAGTTGCAGCTCGGAACTGCGCATGCGCTGTAGCCGGTGACCCAGATGGGTCATGGACTTTATTTTGACTTAGAGCAGCATAGCGGAGCGGACAAGGACGACACAGAGAGAGCTGACAGACTACAGGGGGCTGGGAGAAGTCCCAGGTAAGTACACATTCTCTTGTTCCCCTCCTCTCAAGTTTATTGCAGGTTCACATTGGAGACGATCGCGTCCGCGATTTGGCGGGTTTTACAGGAATTTGCACTTGTGATTCCAGTTAAATAGAACAAGAATCACAGTGGGATTGTCAAAGCGCTGCATACAGTGAGTTTGAGCTTGATCGCAATCACAAACACTGGAGTGAGAATGTGTTCATAGAGATACATTAGCAGCAGCGCTTTGCTGATCACTGCAAAAGTGCCCAGTGTGAACCAGCCCTTACTTTGAAAGGGCAGCAGTTCTGTGCATGGCTGGATAATCTACCATTCAATACAAACAAAGGGTGGAGAGGAGAGGTTTGTGTTTTTACCCACCTACACCAATGTTATCATTTTCTATCTCAGAAGGGAGAACTTCTGTGTGTCTTATACGACATCGACAGACGTCCTGAATTCCAAAACTTAAAACTGGGTGAGTCAGCAAAAACTCTGAGATTGACGTAAAAGCTGCCCGTCCTTCATCCTGATTCTGTTCCAACTCCATCACATACAAAACCTGCAAAAGGAAAGAAAAAATATCAATGTGCAACAGCTGGACGTCGCTTTTCTGGAAGAAAGTAACATATAAAGAAAATCATGATTCTACTACGTACTTTTCTCTGAACATCTGTGAGAATCAAGTATTCTGCAGACAAGTCCAGGGAAACCTTCAGCCCCGGCAACACGCTGGAGCTAAACGGATCTGGAGAGAAACTAGAGAGAGGAAACTATATTACCACACCAGAAATTAGCTGCAAGATTACACTTTTCAGAAAAATCGAGATAAATGCAGCCGCCATGAGAGATGAGTCAGAATTAACCAAGCCACTACTGACTTGCATTTCCAAACATATGGAACGTGCTGAGAAAAATACAACTGACAGGAGAGTTCGGTGGGTCCTATAGAATCTATAGAATCTCCCCATTCCTCTCACGGTCCCCTCGTTCCAGCATGGTCACCTTGCTCCAATCTACCACAACTGGAGGCTACGGAAATCTCCATGAGCCAAAGTGCTCCTAAAGACAGGCGACTTCGTACTGCGCCTGCATGAGCATGAGAGAGCGGACAGGCGCAGTACGGAGCTGCCCATCTTCCGGAGCACTTGGGTTCCCAAAAACTTCCTGAAGCCTCCCGTGGCGGCACAGTGCAGTATTCAACCGATCGGTCGAATACTGCTAACATGGGTGACAGCTCTGGAACAAGGGGACTGTGAGGGTATTGGGAAGGCTCTATAGATTCCAAAGCCCTCCCCCTCTATAGGTAAGTACCCATTTTGTTTTTGTTTTTTATTTCAGTTGACATTCACTTTAAAATGTATGGGTGTGTATCCGGCTGCCTTTCTAACTGAACTGCAAAGCCCTCACACATACTATCGCCACACAAAATGCTAGGGTTTTCAGGGGCACCTGTGGGCAAATGTCAAAAGTGGAAAACAAAAAATATTAAAAAATAAATAATTTTTCTAGACACCATTTTAAACATAGTGGAGGTGGAACTGCAGTTGGATTAAGTCTTTATCAGGCCCATACTTTGATCTACAATAAAGAACACCCTCCCAGAGACCAAGTCTCATTTTATTAGGCCACTAAACTAATTATATACCTGATGAAGCGGGAGTGTAAAGGTGCATGCACACGCACTACTAAAGAGGACGGGTCCATCAGACCCTCCCGCTAGGCGGTCGTTCTCCCGACAGTAGTGCGTGTGTGTACAGTCTGTCTGCAGACTGATAAGGCTGTTTCTGAATGATCAGATCATTCAGAAACAGCCTTATCAGTCTGCAGATAAGACTGAACACACACGCACTACTGTCGGGAGAACGACCGCCCAGCGGGAGGGTCTGACGGACCCGTCGTTCTCTTTAGTAGTGCGTGTGTATGCACCTTTAATCTGTTAAACACATGGATGTGAGCTCAAACTTTTTGCCTCATTATGGCTACTGTTGGTCTTTGGAGTTAAGTCCACTCCTTTCTCCATTTTAAATGGTTTTTAATTATTTTATATTTTTGGCGCCTCCTTACCCAGTTATTTCAACTTGCCCACTATGAGTGGAGAAATTGGGATATTTCTTTAAACTTTCAGCCGGGACTCCACTTGGATACGTTGCTTTATGCCATATCACAGCAAAGGCATGCACAAAGTTATGGTCAAGAGTCAAGACCATAATCAGCTAGGCCATTCAGTGGTAGAACGGTTGGCAGCCATTACTTGTGAGTACACAGGTGTGGTGTTATTAACATCCACTAAAACGCTATTTTGGGCTCTTGAGCTTCCTTTTTGTCTTTTGAGTATCTACTTCAGAACACTCCTCTATATATCTAAAATAACACTGTTTAGTAGAACAATCACACAATTCATTTACTTTTAGAAATAAAGGTTCAAGCAACCCGAAGAGAACTTGTCCAATATAACCCAACACTGTGATCCTAACATAATCAGATGCTACCCAAAGTGAAAACTGCATTTCTAAACTTTTTGGAGTTTCCCAGATTGGAGTATTTGGTAGTGAAATTAAACTGAACTAAGTTTTAGTGAAATTAAGCTGAGCAATGCTTCAAGAAGAAAAGAACAAATGCATCTCGCCAGGTTCTATAAGTCCTCTCTGACACCCCCTCTATGTAGCTGGCTCAAAGCCATAAATGAGGATGGATGAACTTATGGCTTCAGTTGACACTTTAGAACCATGTGTTTCAATGCGGTTCGGTTGGATCGACTTCCGCAATTCCCAAGATTTCTTGAACATGCTAAAATCTAGCACACCCTGAGATGTTTGAATGCCCCCATACCTTAAGGGCCCATTCTAACCTGAGCAGGAATCGCGCGATTCCCGCTCACGGCACACCGCTAGCGGTTCTGCAAAAACCCGCTACACAATGTAGCAAGTGGCAGTGTTCTCACTGCCGTGGTTGCGGTTAGTGATCACCGCAACCGCACTGCATGCAGCGGTTTGCCGGCGACGAGCATTCCGCGATTAGCGATCGTGATTAGCGTGCAAAGCTTGCTAATCGCGATCGCTCCAAAACCGCTGCAGTGTCCAGTGATTTTTTTTCCGCGCTAATTGCGGGAAAATCACTCCGGCAAAACGCCGGCGGAAATCGCTGGCGTTCTGCGATTCTAAGTGGTAATGGGCCCTAATACTTTACTGCAAGAGGTTTCCCCTTAATAATGGTGTTTTTCCTATATGCCATGATATTGCCTGACTGGTATCCTCTGCTCCCCCCTTCCCCCTTTTTTTCCCATGTCTGTATTGTTCTGCAACCAAAAATGTATAGGAGACCGCACTCCAGCGATGCAGGGGATGAGTGTGCAGCGGATCAACCTGTACCTTCTGGGTATATCAAGCAGTTTCTCCAAAATGATCCAGCACAGCTCTTTTACCAGAAATGACTTTATTTGGTTCATAAAAAACAAACTGTTACAGTTGCATAGTGGCTACGGTCCACCGTTTCGGACCTCCACAGTCCTTGTTCACGCCACACAGCCAAATGAGCAAATGCAAACACACTTCTTTATATAGTCATTATCACAGTATAGCAGCCAATCAAAGAACAGTATGCAAATGATCGGACCTGATGGGGAACTGAAGGGTTTGTCCACAGGGAACCACCCACCCATTCTATTGGTCAATGGTTCATGTTGTCACTGCGGCAGCTGTTACGTGGGGAAAACCACACAAGAACTAAGGGATCCTGTTTCCAAACACAAATCCAACATCAGGGGCAAAAGCTTGGACCATGCGGTCTCAGAACATTTTGTTCAGTTTAGACATGATGTTAGTCAACTTAAAGTCCAAGTACTAGATGGGGTACCCCGGGAGTTTAGGGGTGATAGGGGTAGAGAACTGTTAAAGAGGGAGGCATGGTGGATAAGGGAGCTGGGGACTATTGGTCGTGGGTTGTTGAATAGGGAATATGACCTTAATTTTGTGTGGTAATGGCTGTGCTCTGTGCCTGTTTTTTTAGGGGTGGGGGCTGTCTGGGGAGTCTTTTCTACCAGTTTAACATTTGTATCATGTTCCTTTGCCTTGATGGCAATTTTGGTGGAAACAGGGGCATTGCTTTATGGGTTGAGGTGCTGAGCATCCATTGTAGGCAATGGGCATCCGTATTATTGTTTTTGTTGATTCCGCACTATGGTACACATGCAATGCGTCTGTTTTTCCGCATCGCGATGGTGATTGGACGCCCGAGAGGCGTGTTGGCGTACGTCATTACGTTGTTAGGGTCAGGTGACATGGGTTGCCGTGGCGAAAGCGTGCAGCGCTCTGTTCTTGTTACAGCGCGGTTGTGCGCTGATGATTCCACAAATCTGTTTATGTCCTATGCTTCAGGATGCACTTTACCTCACCCCTGGATCTTTTAGGTAATTTATAGCTACATTGGATCTGTGTAACAGATGCATTTTACATTTGTTTCTCATATGTGTTTTGCTAATGCAGTGACATCATGAATCATTGACCAATAGAATGGGTGGGTGGTTCCCTGTGTGGACAAACCCTTCAGTTTCCCATAGGGTCCGATCATTTGCATACTGTTCTTTGATTGGCTGTTATACTGTGATGACTATATAAAGAAGTGAGTTTGCATTTGCTCATTTGGCTGTGTGGCGTGAACAAGGACTGTGGTGGTCCGAAACGGTGGACCATAGCCACTATGCAGCTGTAACAGTTTGTTTTTTATGATCCAAATAAAGTAATGTCTGATAAAAGAGCTGTGCTGGATCGTTTGGAGAAACTGTATTGTTCTGCAGACCTGTCTGACCTCTTTACCACCTCCTCCTTTATGTTGTTCTGGATGGCCATTTATCATATTAACTTTTGTCCATGATGTTAAGGCCAGTTTTACACCTATTTTTTGCCTTGCGGTGGGATGTCATGCTCCTGCCACATCTCACGGGAAAAAAAAAAAGAGAAAGAAAGAACCAACATGCGGCAGAGTGCGCCGACAGGGTCATATACATAGTAACGCACTCAGTGACGTACTCTCTGCTCGGTAAAAAGTACAACACTGGGATTCCCATCAGTCAGCACATGCGTGCCATCCGTCGTTTAAACTTGGTGCGTCGCCCATAGACTTACATTACCCCAAGCACTGTGCATTAAGTGCGGTCTCTGCTGTAACACACCGTTGCCCTTTGCATCAGATGCTTCCGGCACACCGAAACGGGCCACAACTGTGAAAGTCTCCATTGACTCATTGCTTTTGCGGCTCCTTGTGGCAAAATAGGGCAACCCAACGCAGATTTACCCTGCTAGTGTAAAAGGGGCCTCATTTTAATGATGCTCCCTGATCACCATGTCAGCCGGTTCCAACGTTATTTCACATAGCCATGTAAATTCCATACTAAGAGACATGCGGGTTTGCCCATGCTGTACATAATGACTTTGTTATCCCCAATGTTGCGCACATTTTATTTTACTGTATTTTGTTTTATTGTCCTGTCTATTTAAAATCGTGAATAATAAAGACAAATTTAACAAGAAATAACACATCACACTGTATAGGCTGGCTTTGAAAGAGGAACCGTAAGGTGTTTTACTGATCCTCCTTTCAATGTCACATTTACCAGCCCATTTGCTCCTGGGGATTCATTTATATGCTATAATGCTTTTCTTCTTTCTTCGACCCTTTGCACTTCTCTGGCTACTCACCGTATAGTCTGTAGGCAAGTCCAGGACACCGTACACCACATCTTGAGCTCTCTGTTCTGATCCGCTCCGGTAATTAAAAACCTCCAAAATGGTACGCTGTAACAAAAACATAGTCACACTCTCACACGTAAATACTGAAAGAACTCCAAATAAAAGTCACCTCAGTTGTGAGGTGGCTCATGCGATTACCAACGGCTCCCCGGATCTCAAACCGATTCTCCAATAACATAAAACTATAGCACAAAGCATAAAACCTTCAATATTGAGCCTCTGCATGCAACTTATGTGCACTTATGCATCCCAGGCGAACATTAGGCACATCAAGGATTGTTTAAATGCAATGTCTATGCGGGTTTGCATGAGACTCTAGCATGTCCTGATTACTCCTGCATGGCAGTTTGAACTTCACCACAGTTTCTGCTCAGTAGTCAGATGGGCTAGGCCGCTATCCCCAATGGCCAACGAGCTACTTTGCTGTGTGTGATACTAGGTCATGTGCCCTGAGATAAACCCACAGGGAACTGGATAATTCATATACTACGGGTTTTGGCAGGCAGAGACTAGAGAGCATGGACTAGATACTAAGTTAGATACTCACTTAAAAAACAACTGAAGTGAGGAGGATATGGAGGCTGCCCTGTTTATCTCATTTTAAGCTATCCTGCTGATCCTCTGCCTCTAATACTTTTAGCCATAGACCCTAAACAAGCATGCAGCTTCCCCTCATTCCACCACCAGCGCTTGCTCAAAGTTCCCACCAGCTAAGTCTTTGGGCTAGATTTATCAAGAGTGTCTGAGACAAAACATTGGTAGGTTTTTAGAAATCCGTGCAGAACTGTCTCAGGCATCTTAAGAAATCATTAGATTGCAGATTCCTTCTAAAACTGTTGTATAATAGGAGGAGCTAGGAAGGTCTCTCAGACAGTGCAGTGTGTGAGGGGAATTGCTGTAGGTAACCAACACACCTGCTGTATTGATAGCAGCAGGCTCTGACGAGGAATTCAGCAGGTGGGAGGAGCACATCACAAATCATGTATAGCCTGCGCTCTGCAATCATGTCTAGCCTGCAGTTCTACATCTGTAAAACTGCTATCAAGCACTGCTTAATCTGTGCCAGTTTAGGCTCCGTTCATATTACAAACGCGGACGGCCATGCGTGCGGAACGCAACGCATGCGGACGCACGCCATCCGCGTTTGTATGCGTTGCGTGGCTGATCCCATCACTGAAAAACGAATGGGACAGCCGTGCGTTTTTGCAAAAAATGCGTGCAGCATGCGTTCCCGGACCGCACAGGTCCGGAACACATGCAGTGTGTACATCAGACAGTGCACTCTATGCACTGTCTGATGTCGTGCGTGTCGGCCTCCCGCACGGGTTTCCAAAACGCGGCTGGAAACGTGTGCAGTATGAACGGGGCCTTAGGGATGGATTTGCACTTTTCTTAACTGTAGTGCAGCTGTAGAAATTCATGCTAAATTGCCACTATTACCTAGGATTTAAGAAGGTTCTTATCATGCAGAACTGTTCTCCCTGCTGGTTAGAACAGATTAAGAAGAAAAGACTGTCGGTAATGCGTTGATAAATCTCCCTATTTGTGTCTCCTTGAAAGTACTCAGTTCTCCAAGTATTTCCGAAGATGAGCGTCTCTGTACTGTGGTTGCGCAGCATGCAGCCGCTCATCCTCAGAAGTACTTGGAGACCCGAGTACATCAGTGACCTTCTGAGGTGACTCTTTGACATTAAAGCTGAAGACTGGAATGGGGGGCTCAGCGATGGACCGAGGTGTAGCAGAGGGAAATAGAAAGGCTTTAGGGGAACCAGAGCCTTCCCTCCTCTTGTGAGAATCTTTACTTTTTATTTTTCAAAGGTTAGTTTTTTTTATTGGCCAATTTGACTACTTCCCTGTAGTATGAGAGCTTACCTACAGATATGTGGGTAAGTACCTGCTAGTATTTAAAATCTGTTGATAACTCATAGTACATGGAGGTGGTAAAATTGTTCAGTGATTGGCCAGCTAAAATTGGATGTGTGTATGCACCTTAAAGAGACACTGAAGCGAAAAAATATATATGATATAATGAATTGGTTGTGTACTATGAATAATTACTAAAAGATTAGCAGCAAAGAAAATATTCTCATATTTTTATTTTCAGGTATATAGTGTTTTTTTTAACATTCTCTAATATGTGCAGATTACACAACACTCAGCATTCAAAATGATTCTTTCAGAGCAGTCTGTGAACTAATGACCTCTCCTCTGGCAGAGGAAAAGTAAAAAATTAACTAACAGTTTAGATAATAAAAGTCAGATAACAGCCCTCTCCAAGACTTTGAAAGTCGTAGAGCTTAATGGCTTTTTTGTATAGAGAACAACTGGAGTTTCTTAAATCTTCCTGTACTGGAAACAATTAGACTGATGTATCTGATCTTAATGTTTTATTTCTTAGCTGTACTACAAATACAAATCATAATATCATAATTTTTGTTTCGCTTCAGTGTCTCTTTAACCCCCCCCCCCCCCCCCAAAAAAAAAAGTAGCAACCTTACAATGTTTCTTCAATGCTTAAAAATATCCAGGGCCCCAGCAAGACCCTAATCTGTTTGCAATTCCACATCCTCTCCCTCTGCAGGGGGGTCCCACACTCCCTGCTGGTGACAGTGTGCGGCTGCACAACTTGTGCCAATAACCATGTAAGAATTTGCAAACTTGTGTCTTCAACAGATGGTTGGCAATCCAGTTCAATCACATGGCAATAACATTCTTTCTCATTAACTATAAGAAAATAAAAATATTCAGCTTACTCTGGATCCTGCTTCTTGTGGTTGTCACAAAACAACAAGCAGGATACAGGCCTGCCATTGTGAGGTTTCCATTCGTGGAGACATCTGTAACACAAATAAGAAAAATTACCAAATGCTGGCCAATACGCAATTTATTTGCTAACAAGCACTGCCTTGCAGCACTGAATACAGGATGAATTTTCATCAAAAACAGTATGTGTATATGGTTTTGTATGCAATCTCTAGTTTCCTTGGGTTCCTGTGCGCTGCAGTAGTCTTCCATTCATCAACAACATGGTTGGGGCAAAAGCAAAAACAGCCATATAGATATAACGCAACCGCGTGCTAGAATCATGTTTTGCACCATAAGTATCAATCGAATGTTAAGAAGACTGTTAAGGTGCCCATAAACGGTACAATTTTTCACTAAATGCGATTTGAATGATCGTAACTAATCTGAATGTAATTATTGATTGTTCACATTTACTGAACGATTCTTCAAACTGAATCATAAAATCCAACCTTCGGATCAATTTTATCCTATTTAGCAATTGACCAAAGAATCATTGCTTATCGATTGCCTTCATAAACGGCCAATTTCTATACAACTCTATCGTAAAAATGGCATCGAAACATCGCATTTGGTGAAACAATTGTATTGCTAATGGGCATCTTTAGTCAACATTAGATTACATCACTTAACCACTCGCGTACCAGCAGTCTCTGGCCAGAGACTGCTGGTACCAAAAAATGGGGCTTACCGACAAATCGCAGCACAAACCCGCTGCTCTCTGCCGCAGGCCCCTTGCTCTGCCGTCGTTATGACAACAGAGCACGGTGAGCCAACCAGGAGCAAATTTTATTGGCTCCTGACCCTGTCTTTAATGTAAGCCAACATGGATTGGCTCATATTGATCACGGGTCAGGAGCCAATGAAACAGGCTCCTGACCGGCTCACAGAGCTCTGCCATCATAGCGACGGCCCTGCGGTGAGAGATTCGGAGGGAGCGGTGGGTCTGTGTGGTGCGGTAATTTAAATCTATGCCCTGACAGGATTAAGCAGCCACAAATCGGGTGTAGATTTCAATTACAGCGGTCCCGAGGCCAACTCTAGCTCACCACACAGGTGTGCATGAACAGGACCATGGCCACGTAACATGAGCTTGTAGGGTATGTTCAGGAGGTCAAAGCGTGGCAACGGTGGGGCCAGGAGGATAATGGAAGTCTCTGGAGGAGCTCTCTTAGGCAAGTATCTCAATTTTTTTTTTTTATTTCACCTCAAGTAGCAAAAATCATATGAATTCCTCATAGACTTGTATAGACTTAGACTTATGCCCTACCCTTCAACTATTGAGTGTGCCTATGTCAAAATATAAGCTCTTCAAGGGATAGATAGCAAAAGTGTCTATGTAACCTGTAAAGTAGTTCACAATTGTCAGCAGTATATAATAATAGGGGTAACTGGGGTTTTAGTTATAGAAGTGCTAGTTTACAAATGTAATGTGTGACAGTGTGCTCTATGGTTTAATGCAATGTTTTTTAAGGGAGGCCAATAAGATGCAAATAATTTTGAGTTAGTTCAAATGTTTGTGCTAATTTTAGTGAAAATTTACGTATTTTAAAAATGCATGAATCAAATGCTGCAGTAGGCACGACACAGAGCATTTATATTGCACTTTTCTCCTGGCGGACTCAAATTGCCAGAGCTGCAGCCGCGAGAGAACACTCAGTAGTCAGGAACAACATTAGGGAGTCTTGCCCAAGGTCTCCTTACTCAATAGGTGCTAAAAGAGCCGGTATTTGAACCCTGGTTTCTTGTGTGAGAGGCAAGCCCTCGATCCAGAGAGTGGTGAAGCAGCAGGAATCTGGAAGGCCACTACCTCCTCGCACTAAAGCAAGAAGGCGACCCAGCATCAGGGGGAGGGGGCGGGGCCAGCAGCTTGCATGCTGTAGATCTGTTCCCCTTGCACCATGGTAGTTTTGTAAGTATGCAGTGTATTGTGGTGCTGGAGGGGATCATTTGACGCTGTGTCGGATTAGATTCAGCAACAGTGCTCCTAGTGATTACCCAAAATAGGCCCATGGAATATTTAAATCACATGGCGCTGCAGTGGAGGATGAAGCCAGCAGCAATCAAAGTGCTGGACTTAGTCCAACACTAATCTAAACTAAGAATCGAATTCTGTGCCGGATTTTTTGGCCAACAGCGCCACCTAGCGGAAGCCATTTTTCCTATGTCAGACTGTGTTCGACATTGGACTTATGCAGGTAAATGCTAATGTTGGACAGTCCAACATAAGATTTGAAGGGTTGAAGGATGCTTGATATACTTTGTTGCTGCATCTTTTATTATTATTTTTTAATTATATAGCGCTAACATCTTCTATGGCCCATTATAAAGTAAAAAAAAACACATAATCGGGATCATATATACATGATAGGTTCAAGACACTAATAATCCTAACCCTAACATTCATGTTGGACTCAAAGCACTCAAGAGCTGCAGCCACTAAGGGCGCGCTCAAAGGGGCCAGCCTGCTGTGTTAGGAAGTCTTGTCCAAGGACTTCTTACTGAATAGTACAATCATGACATCCTGCAATACGAGTACAAATACATGCATAGTTAAGGTGTACCTGAGACGGGAGGGGGAAAAGATTCAAGATACCTGGGGCTTCCTCCAGCCCCCATGCTGTCCTCCTCCAACTCCTGGATGTTCTGTAACTGGCCCCAAAATGTCCTCCAGTCAGTGCAATGCGGCTGCGAATGCTCCCAGTTCCACTCCTGTGGCCTGATAGCATTTTGCACACAGTACTATGCGCAGGCTGCTCCCAGCGACAGAGGTGAGCATGCGCCCGGGCTGCACATGTGCAGTACGCCTCGGAGGAGTTTCCAGGGCATATTGCAGATGATCCAGGAGCCGGAGGAGGATGGCAAGGGAGCCATAAGCCTGGAGGAGGCTGGAGGAAGCCCCAGGTATGCATATATTCTTTTTTATTCCACATCTCAGGTTTACTTTAATATGTGAATTGATAGATCACATTGAGAGATACACATTCTTATGGTAAATTACAGCTAAATAAGAAACAATAAGAGGAGGTCCCTCCCCTTGCGAGCTTACAATTAGTTTAGAGGGTTTGAAACGTATTCTTTGTATTTTTTCACAAAATGCATTATTTCCAAATATTACTTCAAATCTTGCAACCAGTACTGATTTCTCATACTGAAATATATTTTTCCAATAATCAAAGAACAATGACTTAAAATATAATTACCTGGGTTGATCTTGTCCTTCAATGTATATCTGCCAAAACTTCACATAGCCATCGTGGCTGGCTGTGGCCAACACTGTCCCATCAGGAGAAAGGGCTCCTTCACTCAGACGCTAAACATGCACCAACGTAACAAGAGCAGCGTAAGTACATGAAAACATACAGCCCATCAAACACAGATCATTTTATTTTTTGGTGAACTCAAATCACTACCACACAGGCTACTGGTTGTTTCTGGTACTTAAAGAACAACCAAGGTGACATGTGACATGCTGAGATAGACAAGTGCATGTACAGTGCCTCACATAAATAACTATGCCATTTCCCTTTTTTCTTTCTCTGCCTGAAAGAGTTAAAAATCAGGTATGCAAGTGACAGTTTTTGTTTGGGTCGGGACTGGGTTGGACTATAGTGTAACCCTCACTGATAAGGAATTACAGCCATAAAACACTTTCCTGTCCACGTCTTCTCAGAACAGAAATATAAAATAAAACTGGGGGATAGCTTAAAAAGTCATTTTTAGGAGGGGGAAGACAAATACAATTGTTTATCTCATCTTATTTTCACCTCAGATGTCCTTTAACAACATTATCAGAAACCGCTGTAAATCTCCACAGATTATGTGGGCGGCTTATCATCAAGTTTTCCTAGTTCTGTACTGTATTCAGTTCTAAAAAGTGGTGTTAAATGATTAATAAACCTACATCCAAATTTACATAAGCGTGATCTCAGCTTTTTGTGGGCCCCGAAGAGTTCACATAAATCCTCAGATTAACTGGAACACTCAAAAAGTTTCCTTCCATACTCGATGGACCCATGACAACCCAGTTTTCAAGCATCACAAACTTGAAACAAACCTGTGTTATGCTTAACACAGTGTCTGTTACAGGTAAGGCTTTATAGCAGACCGTCTCTCCACCCTCCCTACTTTGATGGTACAGAAAAATCAGACTATAGAAGGCTAACAGGATCCTAAATTGTCCTGTATGTCCGGATGCAGGAGGATTGCCGCCCCAGGTCAATCACATGACTGAACGGCTCTGCAATGTACAGACTGGCTGAAAATCATGTGGGTGAAAAGAGAAGGATTGTCATGGTCTAATACAAAGATACACTTCTAAATGTTGGATTTAGCCCCATTTCTATGACTTCCGATGCAATGGACATTCTGTGAACAAGAGGTTGTGCCATGAAGGCATTTACTGTCATTGTACATTGCACAAACCGGTCGTAGTGTGGACCCAGACTGAGGTCTTTTCTCACTGGGACGTTGTGTTACCCTGTTTTTATCACAGGGTAATGCAACACCTATGAAAGATTATGGGGACTTTCATACCGGGACGGTGCGATGCTACGGAAGTGATGTTTTTCACTGCCGGTCAACGCGAGGGAAACAGCGTTTTGGGGGCCAGCTTGTGCAGCGGACCGGAAGTCATGTAAGTCTGTGGCGGTGCCGATATTTTAAAGTGGCCGCCGTACGTATTTGGATCGCACATGCATGAAGTGTATTTTGTCAATACACTTTTGCGCAATTCGTCTTTTCAGCCACAGGAAGTGAGTGCTAGAGAGTCTCACTTCCTTACTGGCCTGAGGCCAGAATGGGGATTACAGCGTATTAACGTGGAAATCCCCGAAGGCCGTTTCTGGCGTTGCAGTACGACCTTCACAGAGCACCGCAACGCAAACACTGGTTGGCAGTGTGAAACCGGCCTTACACTTAACTTTTTTTTATTCATGATGTGTGTCTCTCTGTTATTTTTGCATTGTACACCTCTCCATAGCATGAGACAATTAAAAAAAATCCAACCAAATGAATGTAATAGAGACCTTTTATAGAGTGACCAGATCCATTTAGACATAGAAGGGGTGACCCACCTCAAATCTCCCCCTGGAGGAGCCCTCCTACTGGATCCAGATCTTAGTCTGGATCTCTTCCCCTGCCATTTTATTCCTCACAGTAAGCTGTCCAGTTGCATCTGCTCAGTCACTCTACACAGGACTTGAGATGGTCAATGAGATGCTAATTTTGTCTGGTACGCATGAAAATTGAATGCAGTTTTTTTTTTAAACTAAGCCAATCAAACGCACTTCGTGCCAATTTTAATTGGCCCAAATTCAAGCTGCATGAAATATGCATGCATCTCAATGACTCTTTACAGACCAAACATGAATCAGATTTGAACAGATTATTAAACCTTTCCAATCCTATGTCAGACTATTTCCGACATTGGTGTTTTCCAGCATAGGTCCAATGTTGAGCATAGTCCCACATGGGCTGCCGCTAGGGGGCACTGGTGCCAGATCATAACCGAAACAGCATCAGCCCCTTTAGATCAAAGTGTCAAACTTATCGCCATCGGCCCGATCCTCTGCACCACGTTATTTAGATATTACATAGGCGCATTTGGGCACCACTGTTGGATCTAGCCAGGCACTGCATCACCCTTTGTGGATTGAAGTGTCGGAGTTTGTACAATACACACACACTGATGCCGGGCTTCCTCCTTGCTCAAGTTGGATGAGGTAGTGACCCTCCAAATCACTTTCTACTTATGTCGATCTTGTAAGTGTGATTTTAATGTTATCGACTCATCAAACAGTTACACAAACTGTATTATAAAGTAATCCAAGCCGTTGGGGCACAAATGAACCAGGTGTTGGGATCTACCAAGCTCATCGTACTATTAAATAGAACAGCACATACCCCAGAATGTCCTCTCACGATGATGAATCCCTCCTTTATATCAGAGATATCTGTTGGCCAAGAGCTGTGGTTTGCTCGTACAATCTCCAGGTCCCATACTTCTGCCTACCAATAAAAAAAAAATAAAAAATAATAAAAAAAAAAAAGAAGTTGAACAAGTTAAAATTTTAAGGGCAGCATTCAAACAACGAGCAAAGAAATATGGAAGCTGATGATTAGAAGTTATCTTGGACAAACAGGATTGCGTTCCATCTCCTTGTAACAGCGCTGGACAAAAGCACCAGGCAAGTAGAAATGAAGTTTTCTCCCTCGTCACAGGCACACTTTAATCTATGTGGGGCACCTCTTTATTCTCATTCATCTTACCCACTACCACCTGCTTCCAAACAAATTGAATGAGGGACCTTACCCTATCTTCGTGCAATAAAGCCATATTCTGACTTGCATCTTCTGCTGGCAAATCTTCATTGTCTTCAGGGATGTAGGGGCACCAAAGAATTCTACGGTGCGTATTTAACTGTGTGTGATCTGGCCTTCGTATGTGAATGACAATTTCATCTCTGGATACAAAGTTAAGAATAATGAAGAAATAGACAGTTTAATTCCATTATCAATAAGGTGATTTATTCTTACAAATTAGCCCAAAATAAACCTGAGAGGTGGGCTTGGCAAAATGAGTGGGGAGTGACACAGCGAACAGATGGGTTGCAGCGAGCTGGACAGCACTGGACTAGACCGTCTCCTCATGGGGGATTCTCAGTATAGCCTTTGTTCCTTGGATCTATATAAAGATGCCAGCCAACCTCCCTATTCATTTGCACACTATTTTACCAGTTGGACTGAGTAAGTGCCCTCCAGCAAGTGATTCTGAAAAGAAATTCCTAGGTACCCAAGCCCCCCCCCCCCCCCCCCCCCAGCGACCTAAGAAAAAGGTTATTTAGATTGCATTTTACTCTACAACAAATATACATCTTATATGTATTTATTTTAAAGTTTACACTTTTTTTCAACTGTGCACCATTAAGAACAGCACAGTTCAAGGAAAGGTCTGCCGAATACACCCAGTTCAGCAATGCTGATCAGACAACACCATCTGCTTTCAATCTTCACACTCCGTAGCATAATTCAAGCTTCTATATAACAATGTGTCTTGCTGCTGCCACAGATCGCTATATGATAAACAGAATTAAATGCTGGGAACACATGATGCAATTTCCTGTCCAACTGACGGGTGATCAAACAGGAAGTTGTACCATGTGCATATGTCCAAACTGCTCCCGATCATTAAAGGGATCAATTTTCCAATGAAAACTGCACAAAATCGAACCCTTTCTCAATCGGAAACAGATCGGACATGTTGTAGATAATCCCCCCATTCACGTCGATCGGGCGGTAAATTGCATTGTGTGATCACAGCATTAGGGTATCCAGGAACTCGAGGTGAGAGGGATATGGAGGCTGACAGCTTTGTTTCCTTTTAAATAATGCCTGGCTGTCCTCTGCCTCTAATACTTTAAGCCATGACTCTATGCCAATGACAAATATGACAAGATTTGCTGCATGCTGGTTTCAGGTGTGTGATTTAGACCCTACTCACCAGAAAGATCAGCAGGACGGCCAGGCAACTGGTATCATTTAAAAGGCAATAAATATGGCAGCTTCCATAGGTCTCACACCTTGGGTTCTTTTAAAGAACAACTAACATGAACAATTATAAAATATAAAATACATACATATAAAATGTGGCGGGGCTTGGCGGACGCACCGGCGGTTTGCCATGGCGATCTGCCATCGCGTCTGCCTGCCCCGCCCGCCCGGCATTGGCCGCTTGTGGGGGCGAGCGTGGCCGGCCCATTGGTGACGTCGGGGCGGTGGGGAGTTAAGATCCCCATAGGTGAAGTTTGAGAAGTGACACACACCTCCAGTAGAAGCCAGAAGTCCGGCGAAACCGGTCGAGGACGCATGTGCTGCGTCCTGACCTCCATTGTCCTCCTGCACGTGGACCTGGCCTAACCCCTGGTGCGGCCTCTGGATCCCATATGGCAATCAGCTCTTCTGTTTGAGCCTACAAACAAGCATCCTACCGCCATCTTGACACAGCAATCTCTGGAGCATGTAAGCCAACCTCTTTGAGACAGCAACTTTACTGCAATATATCCGCCTGTTGCCGCTTTTCTGTCTGCATACAAGCAAGTGTCTTTCACTTCAAAGGCTGGATCGCTGCCTGTGTCTGCCTGATACCAATATGGAGCTTTTGCCTTATTAACTTTGTTTTGCATGGAACTGTGCTTTATGTGCTCCTTATGCTTCCTGCTGTTATCAAATCAGGCTGTTGTCATACAGACCAAACCACACAGATGCATGATCACCAGACCTGTTGTGGCTGTGCTGCTTCTTGGCATGGATGCATACTTATGTGACTTGCTGGAGGATCGCTGGAGGATCGCTGAATCTGTCTCTACTAAGCGTTGAGCCTGGCTAATCATATGATTTATCTATGTCCCCTTGCTTTCACTAATGCACGTGCATAATAACTTTCATCTCTAAACCAGTGATACTTTAAACTTTGCAACTGGACTAACAATCCATAGGGGCCTTACAGGCTCCATCATTCCATTATCTATGGAGGTATAGATCAGTGGGATTTGCTGTAGGGGTTTGAGGGTCCAGGTTAGGGGGATTGCTGGGGGTGCAGGGCGGGCACATTTTTACGATGTGTTTTATATATTTGGATTAATAAAGTATTCTTTTTGATATAGTAACCCATTATCTGTGATTTGTGCTCAACCGGGTCATACCCACTTTTTCTCTATCTCACTGTTTTCTGATATACATATAAAATGTAGATCATGCACAATCAATTACGTACTTTTTTTTCCCCCAATGTTGCTGTTACTTACAGTAGTGAGTGAAAGGACTAGTCCAGAACCTGATGAGATCTATCTCCTCCTACGGGATTCTTGAGTATTTCTTTATTTACAAATGCACTTTCTGAGCATCAATTGCTCAATCCAACTCCCATAATAGTGAACAAATGAGTAGGAAAGCTGGCTGCATCTCTGTATAGATACTTTCCAGGGAGTGCTTTTGCAAAGAACAAGAAAATACAGAGAATCCCCCAGGAGGAGATGGACTAGTCCAAAGCCTGATTTTTACTACCTATTAAGGGCCGGATTACTAAAAAGGCCGTTAAGGCCTGGGCCTTGGGCACCTATTGACCAAAGGGGCGGCTTGACATGTAAGAGGGGTTGCTGCATAAGGTAGAGGAAGCTGCAAATGGAAAAGGGAGGTAGCAAATGGGTAGCAACACATGAAAGAAGGGGCTGCTGCCCAAGAAAGCAATATATGGATGTTAGACATGGAAGGGATGCTAACATAGAATGGGAGGGCAGCTGCTGCACTTGGAGGGAAGCCACAAGGAATTTTCCTTAGGGGCAGAAAATGTATAAATCCAGCCTTGTACCTATTGTAATTGACTGATAAACAGTGTTGCCTTTATAGAACTGGAGACAGCTGCAGGTCATCACAGCCACATGCCTAAAAAGCGAAACCATAAATTCCAAATAGTTAATAGGACATACACTGTTCCTTTATGTTCCAGTAAGCTATTATTATGAAAGAAAAGGATACTGTATCTTTTCATCTTCCATTGTAAGTTTCCACACAAAAAGGCTTCCTGCTTCATCCAGACAAGCCAGCTGGTTGGAGTTTAGGTGGGCGAATGCCAAGTCTGTAACGCTTCCAGTAATACCTTTCAGTAGGATCCGCTCTGCCGTTGTAACGCCAAGGACCCGAATCATAGCTGATCCGTTAGAACCTTGCGGTATAAGGGAAGGAATGTACTGCATAAGTCTTATTATTGATTTATAAAAGCGCCAACATATTTCGTGGCGCTGTACAAAGAAAAACGAACATGGGGTACATAATACAGACAATAGTGTACACCAATATACAAGATACATAATTAGTGACACAATACAAAAATGATACACAATGCAGAATACAAAATACCGAATTAGTAATGACAGTGATAAAAGTAACATGATAAATAAAATGTACAATGATTTCCAAGACACAAAAGGGGAGAGAGCCCTGCCCTTGCGAGCTTACAATCTAAAGGTAATGGGGGGGGGGGGGGAACAAGAGGAGGGGTAGTATGCAGCAAATATATAGAGGCAGTGTGTTTTAAAATACCTAGTAGGAATGCAATTTGGTCTTAGGACAAAGGGAAGTGGCCTAGGATAGCGCATATGCTTGTCGGAACAAATGAGTTTTTAGAGAGCGTTTAAAGGTAACAAAGGTTGGCGAGTGACTGATGTGTTGGGGAGGGCATTCCAGAGGAGGGGTGAAGCGCGTGCAAAATCTTGCAAACGTGAATGTGAGGAGGGAATTCTAGAGGAGAACAACAGAAGATCATGTGCAGATCTGAGATTGCGATTGGGTTTGTATCTGGAAATTAGTGAGGATATGTCCCGGGGAGAGAGATTGTGGAGAGCTTTGTAGATTAGGGTTAGGAGTTTGAACTGGATCCTCTGATTAATTGGCAGCCAGTGAAGAGCTTGACAGAGAGGAGCAGCAGAGGAAGATCGAGAAGAAAGATGAATGAGATGAGCAGCTGAGTTTAGTACCAACTGAAGCGGGGCCAGTCTGTTAGAAGGTAGTCCACAAAGTGGTATGTTGCAGTAGTCCAGACGAGATATTATAAGAGCATGCATTAACATTTAGTTGTGTCTTAGTACAGTAAATGCTATATTAACTACAGTATTGTGACATTAACCAGAAAAAAGGGGTGAGAGAAGAAAAAAAGCAGCAGAGATTCTGCGCATTCATTTTTGCACCACATTACTTAGTTAGTCCCGCTCTATATCTAGGACATAGCTGCTACAGTATATGCAAGGGTATGAACCAAGGCTGGACTAGTTGAGGGCTTTACCTCTGACACAGGAAACCTGGGTTCGAATCTCAGTTCTTCATGTTCAGTAAGCTTGCACCCATTCAGTAGGAGACCTTGGGCAAGACTCCTTAACACTGCTACTGCCTAAAGAGCGCGCCCTAGTGACTGCATCTCTGGCACTTTGAGTGCGCCAGGAGAAAAGCGCAATATAAATGTTCTGCGTCCATTTTATTTAACTTATTGCAACCCAGTCTCCATCTCTCTCTGATGTACCCTCTTTTCCTTATCTAACCGCTCTCTGCCTCTCCCCTTTTCCATCTTGTCCCTCCCCCCTTTTTATCTTTCACTCTTCTCTCATATTGTCCCTTTTCACCATCATATCACCTCTTCCTTTCCCTCTTCCAAAATATCTACTTATCTGAGACTTCATAAAGCAATTGTAGTTTTTGAGGTCCTTTGGGTCCCCCTCCTTTATTTCGCTGTCACCCCAATTATAAAGTGTGTAGCCATGCTGACTCAGACCCTATGGAACTTGCACTGTACCCGCCATGGGGCTCTTCAACCGCTCTCCTGTAGCTGGAAGCCTTCTGCGCGGTTACAAGTCTTTACAAATTGCGCATGCACAGAACACTCCCGGCTACAGGAAAGAGATTATAGAGGCGCATGCGCCAGACTCAGCCAGGTCACACACTTGGGTCGACAGCAGCACAATGGAGGTGACGAAGGACACAGAGGGACCTCAGACGACAGGGAGCTGGAAAAAGCCTCAGGTAAGTAAAAATCAACTATTTTTCTCACGGTTGCTTTAATGGGGGGTACACAACTGAAAATTAACCTGCACCCAGATAAAAATGGAGCCTGGCCACCCAGCCCCCAAAGCTGATCAAAGGGTTAATAGAGCAAGAGTGTTTTACATTCTTTATTTAAAATCAATAACACAAATGAAAGAAAACAATATTAACATATCCATTTGAGCTTGCGGGGATGTTTTACAAATAGTGGTCTTGAAAAAACTACTCCACAAATCGCCTGAAGCATATAGCTCCATAGTGATGATTGGGAACAACTTTGCATATTCCCAATGTGTGATTGCAGCATAGACACAAGAAAGCTTCATAGGTACATACAAGGCATGTCCTCTGGCGGGGATCGGAACTCGATATCTCAGGCAACAATGCAGGAAGAGGCTGTATGGACACGTCGCTAGCCTCTAGGTTAGGGATACAACCTGATGTTATGTATGGGTAGGAGAAAGGGCACACAGAAGAGGAGCATCACAGAGCGGGCAGGGTGAGGGAGAACAATGCCCTCAGCCAGCACTCGGCCGAGACAATCTACCAGGCCGATTGCTCGCCCGCACACCATGGGGGATCGGTACACACGCTAGGGTTTCAGCACAGGCGGTCGTTATTAGCCACCTCAGCCGAGTTTAATCCAGTGTGTGAAATCTAGAATCTGTACAAGGCTTAAATCGGGCCCACAGTTTTCTATGTTCCTTTCCTATAAAAATAATGACTAAGTAATACACAGAACTGAACTTAAAAACACTACCAGAAAAGGTCTGTCATACCTCTAATGGCATAAGCAAGGTAGGCATTAGATACTGCTATTAGATTGCCATAGTAGTACTTCTGCTCCCAGTCATATTTGGCCACAGGCTGTATTTTAACCTGCAAAGGATAAAAGACACAGTTCAAGAATAGCATTACCGTTCAAGAAACTATTATACAAAATTAGCAAAAGTATTCCTCCTCTTGAACTGTCCCACATTATTCATGTTCTCTCATATAGAATTAAAATTGATTTAACTAAGATTTTACATCACTGAAGCCCCCGCGTACCAATATCCCGCGGTGTGTGTGTGTTTGGGTGTGCGCATCCCCCCACCAGAGCAGGGAGCAGCAGTGGCGTAGCTTATGCGTTGTGGGCCCTGATGCAAGTTTTACAATGGGGCCCCCCAAGCACTCTATACATAGCGATTGATAAGGCGCACCAAAACCTGCCAATGGTAACTACAGTGTCAGAGGAGCAAGAAGGGTATGGGGAACAGTTTGTTAATGATTACCACTATTCAAAGAATCTATAGAAGTGATTATTACCAGCACAGGACCAATAGAGAGCTAGTACTATAGTAGAGGGAGGGCCCTGTGGGGCCCCTCTGGCCCAAGGGCCCCGATGCGGTGGCTACCTCTGCTACCCCTATTGCTACGCCCCTGGGGAGCAGTGTAGCATTTCTGCTCTTCCAGCGCTGTGTTGAGTCTCCTCTTCCTCCTGGTATCCACTCACTCTATGCTATCATTCCCTGTTTCCATTGCATGTCATGTGATCACCTGCTGTGTATGCAACAAAGAGCGAGTGGCTGCCAGGGGAAAGGAAGGACCCTTAGCAGAGGAAACAGGTAAATATTACACTGCTCCCTGCTCTTATTGGGTAAGGGAGGATGGGGGGGTGTCAAGTGAAAATGAGTGCGTGCCAGGGGGCGGGGACAGTGGAAGAGCGTGGCTGGGTCAGCGGCTTCATGGCGACTTTTCTTGGGAGGCACAGGACATCTGCTTCAGCACTGGAGTGAGATAGTTTTCAACCAATTTGGTGCAAACATCGTCCTTCATCGGAGGATCATAGATGATATCATATATATATCTGGTACCCAAATATGTTGATAAAGGAAGCTAAAGAAAGAGTAAGTAAACTGGCACAAAACAGAACGTCTGAAACCAGAAGAGAAGACGCGGGTGAGCAGAAAGCTTGTTTGGAATTTTAGAACTGAATTCAATTCAAATATGGAGTCTATAAAATAGTTCTATAAACATTGGCTCATATTACATTGAGATCCATATCTTACAGCTGTTCTGCCGGGAAACCAGAGTTTACATCTCAAAATGTAAAAACTATGCTGCACCGTGGAGGATGAAATGTGATTCTGCAGACAGACTGATGTACTGAGGGTGCTATTGTGTATAAATCATGTGCATTTTAACTTTAACTTTGTTGTTCAATGATTGATTTTGGAGCTACATAAACTTCCCACACATACAAGGGTGAAGAGACGCCTGGGATGAAATTTTTTTCGTTAAGAATAGGATAAAAACAGAAAAAAAGAGGAGGCTTAGCTCTCCAATGATACAAATACAATAAAGGAAAGTTGATTCTATTTGCACAGAGTACGGGTTTTGTGGATGCAAGCCCACTTCCTCATGTAAATAAAAGTGCCACTGCTGTATTGCCAAAGGGCTCTGAGCTATACAGCAGTGGCACTTTTATTGGACTGAGGAAGTCAGCTTGCCCCCGTGAAACGCGTTGCCTGTGCAAATCAACTATTGTATTTGCGTCATTGGAGACATAAGCCACCTTTTCTATTTTTGGGGAGGACGCTATTGGACTACAGTGGTTTAGACATTTGCAGTACCAAATATTCCGCAACTTGCAAAAAAGAATCGATCAATCACTCGAAAAAAGAATCTATCACTAGATGCTAATGTGATTTACTGCTTGGTTCCTATCTTGATATCTCTTACATAACATGTACATCATGATGCCTCTGACAGTATCCTGGTTTGCTCTAACTATAACATTATTTGACTGCTTAAAGTCACAGTTCAAGACACGCCACACGGCCTTCAGCAATATACGAACGCAATATATAAATGTGCACACTTGCACTTTAAAAGTACTGTAATACTCTGCACAATAAACCTTAGCCCATTAGCTCAAATATGCTGCCAGTTTAGGACGTCAGCGGCAGCTTCACAGATGGCGAATCGATTTCATGCTGAAATCGATTCACAATCTGTTTGCAGTAAAGGCAGCCATACGATCCCTCTCTGATCAGATTCGATCAGAGAGGGATCTATCTGTTGGTCCATCTGATGGCAAATCGACCAGTGTATGGCCACCTTAAGATTGATCATACAGGTGTGCTTAGTGTAGAAGATCCATCTAAACATTTCACATTTTTGTGGACAGACAATATTTTCTCTACTTTTACATGAAAGTAGCTAAATTCACAGAGTGAAATTCAGCAGAACAAAGATAGAACCATAAATTACAAGGAGCTCACCTTACTACTTCCTCTGGCCTTGCTGCAGATATTTGAGTCAGTGCTGGCAACTATTTCAACGTCTTTGCTAACAATCTCAATGAAAGTAGAAGAATCATCTCCAGAAAGGCAGCTAAAAAAAAAAAAAAAAAAAAGTTTCAGCATTAAACCCTTTATTAAAAGGGAATCTGAAGTGAAAATAAACTTATGAAATAATGATTTGTATGTGTAGTACAGCTAAGAAAAAAAACATTAGTAGCACAGATATTGTTTCCAGTACAGGAAGAGTTAAACGTCAGTTATCTATGCAAAAGAGATTCTCTGAGCATTCCCACTAATTTATTCAGAGAGCAGTGCTATTTTGTGAAGCATTTATCTCAACCTTTCTCTCCCGGTTTCTTGTTTGATGCTGGGAATACACGGGCCGATTCTGGCGCTCGATTCTGCGCCCGATCGTTTTGCCTGCTCGGTTCGATTGTCTTCCACTCGTTTTTCTTATCTTTTTTTCAAGTTACGTCAATGATGAATCGAGCGCAAAACGATTGAACGGTGATCGGACATGTCGGAAATGATCTAACCAACCATCTTATCAGCTCAGAATCGACCCGTGTAATTCCCACCATAAGGTTTTTCTGCCAGGAAGTTTAACCTCTTGCCGACCGCGTCTTGCCGATGGTCGTGGCCGCAGCCCCAGGACCGCTTAACGCCGATTGGCGTAAAGTCCTGGGGCCAGCTAATGCATCTCCTGCTTGGGGGGCGGAGCTCCGCCCCGCCTTCAGTCTCCGAGCGGCTATTGCCACTCGGGAGACTGTTAGACGGCGTGATCGCCGTCTATTTACAAGGTGCAGCGCTGCGATGATCAGCAGCAGCGCTGCACTGGGGACAGCCGTGTGGCACGGCTGTCCCCCTGGGGGACAAGAGAGCGATCGGCTCTCATAGGCAGAAGCCTATGACAGCCGATCGCCATAATTGGCCGGCTGTGGGGAGGGAGGGAAGTGGTTTAAAGAAACAGGCTTTTTCTTTTAAAAAAAACACAAACAAAAATATTTATTATAACAAAAATAAACATGGGAGAGCGATCAGACCCCACCAACAGAGAGCTCTGTTGGTGGGGAGAAAAGGGGGGGGGGGGAAATCACTTGTGTGCGGTGTTGTGCGGCCCTGCAGCTTGGCCTTAAAGCTGCAGTGGCCAATTTTACTAAAAATGGCCTGGTCACTAGGGGGGGGGGGGGGGGGGTTAGCCCTGCAGTCCTCAAGAGGTTAAAGGGTCATTAGCTCTGCTCAGTTTCTTCACTTAAAATACAGAGTGTAATTTGTAAACTGCAAATATTAGAGAAGGATGCAATGTTATAGAAAAACAGCTATATAACTGAAAATAAAAATATGTGAGTCTTTTCTTTGCTACTAATGTTCTATGAATTATCCATACTACACATACAACTCAATTATTTTTCGCATCAGTGTCACTTTAAGTAGATTAACATTTCAAAATGATCTATATAGCAGCTTCCACTGCAGATTTGTCTCATCTCACGGGCATACATTTGCCAAAAGGTACCGGTTTAAAATGGCGCTGGAAAGCAGTAGTAGAACATTGGTACATTTACTGATATTCTACTTCTTCATTCATATACTGTAGTAAAAAGATCAGTAATATTTACCATTCTATGATCTAAAGTCTCCCTACTCTCGCACAGAACCCTCCCCTGGTAGTGCCTATCCTTAAAGGAATCATCAGCCAAATTATAAAAAAGCCGATTTACTTACCTGGGGCTTTCTCCAGCCCCTTGCAGCTGACATGTCCCACGCCACAGTTGCGCTCTCCGCCGCTGGCCAGGGGTCCCTGCATGGTGTCTCGCCAGACGTCCTCTACTGTGCGTGTGCCGCTGTCAATCAAGGCCACGTTGTCGGCCGCTTACTGCACCTGCGGAGTACACTGAACAATGTGGCTTGACTGACAGCGGCGCTTCACGCAGGCACAGTAAGGACTTCCCCAAGGTCAACCTCTTCACCGGGCGGGGAACCCGGGCTGGAGGCGGAGAGTGGAGCTGCCAGAGTAGGACAATCGGATGCAAGGGGCTGGAGAAAGCCCCAGGTAAGTAAATCGGATTTGTTATAATTTGGCTGATGATTCTTATAACCCCCTCCTTGCGGGAGGCTAACCTAGTCCCTAACCCCCATGAGCACCTAACCTTAACCGGGACACACTATTTAAAGTGTACCAGAGACGTTAAACTCTAAAGATTTGATACTTACCCGAGGCTTCCTCCAGCCCCATAAGCTTGTTTGAGTCCCTCACTGTCCTCCCCCGGTCTGCCGTTCAGTTGTCGGGTTCAGTTTGGGTCTACTGCGCATGTGCGGGAGGTCTGTGCATGCACAGTAGACCCAGACTGAACCCGACTGAGCCTGTTCCCGAGGCTGATCGCGGCTGAACGGCAGACCGCGGGAGGACGGTGTGAGACTCAAACGAGCTTATGGGGCTGGAGGAAGCCCCGGCCAAGTATCAAATCTTTACAGTTTAACGTCTCTGGTTTACTTTAAAGGGCTTGGTCACACTACAAGAACATTTAAAGCGCTAGTGATTTTGAAAAGCTTTTCCTAATGCAATGCTATGGGGGATTTTTACAAAATCACATCGCTCTAGTGAGAACACACATGTAGGATAACATTAGCAAGAGATTTTAAAATCACAACATGCTTAGAAAAGCTCTTGTAGTTTTAACCAGCCCTAAAAGGACAACCACTATAATAGTGGGAGCCGGGGCTGTACAGCGCTGTAACAAGTGACAGATTTACCTATACATACATGCAGTCTCAGAATGCTGGCATTTTTAACAGATAGGCCTCGATTCATAAACAGCAGTGCGATAAACAAAATCTTGTCGGGAAAATACCGCACTCGGTATTTTCCCGGTCTGTGTGCTAATTCATAAAGATTTCCCCAGCTGCCCTTGGAGGTCGGTAAATTACCGCAGCCCATTGAGCGGTAGAGTGGAGCAGTGTCCCGATTCCCCCTTTGCCCTGCAGAAATGAATCACACAGATGGCTCTCTCTGGCTCTCCCACTGATGACTCAGACAGATGAGTCACAGTCTTTCCCTGCCTGCTAAATGACTCACACAGCCGACTCTCTCCACTGATGACTCAGACAGATGAGTCACACAGTCTTCCCCTGCCTGCTCAAATGATTCACACAGAGGGCTTTCTGGCTCTCTCCACAGAAACAGACTTTCGGATCTCTGCACTTTGCATTAATCAGAGCTGTCAGAGCTGTCGGTAACTTGTTAAGACCTCACCAGTGGTGTCGGTAACTACCGCCAGGCTTACCGCTTGTTGAAGGCTTTATGAATTGACATTTGCTGACAATTTACTGACATGTGTTGTCGGTAACTGCAGCCAAGTCGGTAATTTATCTCCCTGGTCAGTAATGTCAGCTTTTCATGCAGTAACAGCCTTGATGAATTGACATTTTGCTAAGTGGTAGGTAAAGTCTGCTGTTTTCAGCATTACCGCATGAGGTAATGCTTTATGAATCGAGGCCATAATGTCTGTGTATAAACATTGGTCACAGTTGTTAGGTTTCTAAACTTCAAATTGAATTATACATTTAGCTATTTTTGGAAGTGAAAAGTAGTAAAAAACTAAACTACTACATGGAAGACAGGAAACACTATGCCAATTTCAACAGCACTTGCTAATGTCAAAGCAGAGTTATTTTTAAATCAAGACCGAACTGTGTACAAATGTTAGGACACACTTCCACTTGTGACCTGTGACCACATATGCAAGGTTTCTGATAGGAATGACCTCATTAGGTCTAAGCACCCAGGAATTACACTGGTATGTCACTATTGGAGAAGGAATGCCTTACCTCTTATCTTTATATATTGTATATTGCTTTAGATAGAATATATATAAGCCAGCAACTTACACTGGATGCCTCCACTCGACGGTTTCACTAGCAAGCTAACTGACGTAAGCAGAGCAGGGACCAATGCTAAGGAGGGAGCCAGTACAGGGGGAACTCACCGAGTACAAAAGATGCTGCAGCCTGTTTTTTTTAACCAAGATTCTCCTTTTAGGCTGCTTACACACAGGGACGTTACAGGTGCACGTTAGTGCAGCCTGTAACGCTCCCCCAACGCACAGCAATGTAACACAAGTGGGCTGTTCACACTGCCCACGTTGCGTTACATGTAACGCTGCACGTTGTAGTGAAAGTGCAGCATGCTGTGCGTTCTAGTGGCTTTAGCCGCATTAGACTGTTTGCACATGCACAGTGGGGGGCGGAGAGGAGGCGGGGAGATGCCGCTACAGTAGCCGCACACATGGCTACTTAATATGCACTGCACCGGCGGCCGCTGATTGGCCGGTGGGACCACGTGATGCAGAGTGTCTCGCTCCGCATCACGTGGTCCCGCCGGCCAATCAAAGCCACTCTGGGAGACCTTATGCGGATAGAGCTGCCTAACGCGGCTCACTCTACCGTCCTCTCCCGCACCACCATGTGTTGCGTTAGGGGCACGGTGTGTAAGTAGCCTAAAACAACACCATTTCTTTTAATGCTGTCAGTGTTCTAGTTTGTTGTGAGCATGTTATAACATTGCAAAGGGTTAAAGGGGAACTTCAGCCTAAACAAACATACTGTCATTAAGTTACATTAGTTATGTTAATTAGAATAGATAGGTAATATAATCTCTTACCCACCCTGTTTTAAAAGAACAAGCAAATGTTTGTGATTCATGGGGGCTGCCATCTTTGTCATGGGGGCAGCCATCTTTTTGGTTGAAAGGAGGTGACAGGGAGCAGGAGACACAGTTCCAATTGTCCTGTGTCCTGATCACCCCTCCCAGCTGCATGCGCTAGGCTTCAAATGTCAAATTCAAAATGTAAAAAAAAAAAAAAAATTGCACCAAAACAGCAGAACGAGAACAACAACATCAGAAATACCATCATGCTTTGCACAGCATCAGGGGAAAAATGCCCGGGCAGTTTTCTTCTGTGCAGGTAAAAATGAGGCTTGTATAAGAGAAACAACGTTCTGATGCTGTGAAACTGTTAAAGAAACACCAGGCCTTTTCAGTGCTGCTGAGTCGATTTTTAGTCTGGAGGTTCAACTTTAATGATGATTTGCAAGTAAATTGACCACATCACTCAGCACCTGTTTTTCCTTTAAATTCTATCAGGATGCGCAATGCTACCATTGTTGGAATTGATCCCTTAAGCTGGGTACACACAGATTTTCTGGCCGATTTACTGTCAGATTATTATTTCCAACATGTCCAATTTGCTTTCCGATCGATTTCCGAGCATTTTCTGATTGATTTCCCATTGAACTGAACGGAAATCGCTCAGAAAATGCTCGGAAATCGGTCGGAAAGCAAATCGGATATGTTGGAAATAATCGACCTGACAGTAAATGGGTCAGAAAATCTCATAGTGTGTACCCAGCATTATATTTGTAACCGCTCTTTCTTTTACAATGAAACAGCACTTGCTGGTGCAACGTACATGATTTTTCCCGACGTTTATAAGCATGCTGCAGCAACTGACACCCCTGCTACAGTTCAACGCAAAGCAAAATCTACTTATAGAGATGAGATCTATTCAAAGAGCTATTTGTCATGCATGGTTTCTTCAGTAAGTCCACTTAGTGCTGCTCCATTGGAAAACTTATTAAGAGGTATAACAATTTGTAAAAGGCAAAAAGTAAATAAAAATTATATACTTTAATAGGTCATCCAATTAACCAATGACTAGTTACTTACATAACTTGTCTGTCAGTGAAGAGCGCTTTGCTAGTACTTTGGAGAGTTGGCTCAAGCACTGTACCATCAGCAGAGACTGCATTTCCAGAGTCCACCTTATCATTGGCAACAAACCCATTCATATCTCCATTGAAAGAGCTCTTAAGCTGGTTTTCAGTCAAGGGATCTAAAAAAAAAAAAACAAAGCTTCGTAAAAATTCAATTAAAAAACAAACAAACCTCTATTATAGTGAAACATGATAATTTAGCTTCAGAACTGCCCCCGATACCTAACCAAATCTCCTAACCCTTAACACCCCCCCAAGGTAAATCCACGATACTGCTGTTAAGAAGCTTATTTTGTGCGCCGGGAGGCACCAAATTAGCAACAAACATTCCACATTTCTGTATCTGCTCGATAGAATTGTGGGTGCCGGGAGGTTGTGGAAAGATCAAATTACCTTTGGTAATATCTTTTCCAGCAGTCCGAGTAAAAGCACCCCTCCTATGAGACTTGTCTCCCTCCCAAACTTTGGACTGGAAGCTATAAGACACAAAATTTGCATGGCGGGCAAGAGGATTGAGATATATATATATATCGAAGGCAAGTTGATCTTTCCCAAAACATCCTCCTGGCACCCCTCCTATGAGACGATAAACAAGAATAGTCTTTAGGGTGGGACAACCGCCTGTAAAAAAAACTTTCCTACCAAAGAACAAGTCACTACTGGCTAAACAGTTACGTCTGTAGTGTTTAACAAAGGTATTTTGGCTGGACCAGGTGGCCGCCCAGCAGATCTGCTTGATGGAGGCGCCATCCCTCTCTGCCCAATAAGTTGAAATACTTCTTGTAGAATGAGCTTTGACTGAAGAAGACAAGGTCTTGCCCTGGGACTGATAAGCAGCAGCAATAACCTGTCTGATCCATCTGGCATGGTTGTTTTGGAAGCCTGCTTTCCCCTGAATTTTCCGTAAAAAAAGTTCCAACAAGGCATTTGATTTCCTCTAGGACCTGGTTCTTTCCATATAATGAAGGATACGTCTCCTGACATCTTAACAATGTAGCCTTTTCTCCTTATTGTTAGATGGATTATCACAGAAGGATGAAAAAAAATATCTCCTCCGATGGAATCCAGAAACCACCTTAGGAAGGAAGGCAAAATCTGGACGAAGTGTAATTCTGTCATCAGAATTAGTACAATATGGTTGCTTGATGGACAGATCTTGTAATTCACTAATTCTTCTGGCTGAGGTAATTGCAAGAAAGAAGACTGTCTTCAAAGATAAACATTTCTCAGAAATGTGATCCAATGGTTTAAAAGGGATGTTCACACATGCTCTGCAATACCACATTCAAGTCCCAGTTGGGTACCTTTGAAACCACTATCGGCCTAAGTATTTTTAAAGAGAACCAGAGGTGGGTTCCTGCAATCAATATAGGACACAGAGGCACATTCTGCACACTTTCAGCCTGTGTCCTTCTATAGTGCCCCCAGGCTCCCCCCGTGCTCTGCTGTCCCCCCTTATAAAAACCGCAACGTTAGCGACACACAGATTGTCGCTAGCTGGCTGTTTACATGAAAGCTGCCACTCACTGCCGCTCCCCCACCTCCTGTAACACACGGATCCCCGCCTGTATCCCCCCGCCTGTATCCCTTCCCTCCCCGCCTCCATTGGCTTATGGAGGCGGGAAGGGACGCAGGCAGGGATCCGTGTATTATAGGAGGCGGGGGAGCAGCGCTGAGTGGCAGCTTGCATGTAAACAGCCAGCGAGCGACAATCTGTGTGTCGCTAGTGTGGCGGTTTTGATAAGGGGGGACAGCAGAGCACGGGGGAGCCTGGGGCATTATAGAAGGACACTGAGGCTGGTGATAGTATGCAGAATGTGCCTCTGTGTCCTGTATCGATTGCAAAAACCCACCTTGGGTTCTTTTTAAAGCTTGAAAGAAGCGTATGAAGAAGTCCTCTTGTGCTAATCTCTCCAAAAATACACTAATGGCTGCTGTTTGTAGTTTAAGTGTGCTAATGCTTAGACCCATTTGAAAACCATTTTGCAGGAATTCTAAGACTGAGGAAGAAAGTCTAGTATCTACAGTTTTCTCTGAGCACCAATTACAGTAGATTCTCCAGGTCTTTTGGTAAACCTGCCTCGTTACCTTTTTACGACTTTGTATCAAGGTTTCAGAAAGTCTGAGAACCCATTTGATTTTAGGATCCCCCACTCAGGCTCCACGCTGAAAGGTGAAGGCGCTTCAGATCCGGATAAAATACGAGTTCCTGGAGCAATAGATCTGGTCGTTCTGGTAACAATCGGCTGACACATTGCTAATCTCTGTAGAAGAGTGCATCATAGTCTTTTTGGCCAAAATGGAACTATCAGGATTACTCGAGCCTTGTCCTGTATAATTTTGTTTATTTCCTTTGGAATAAGAGATAGTGGGGGAAATGCATACATTAGCTCAGATTCCCATCTGATTGAAAAAGCGTCCAGTACCCATGGATTGTCCTGAGGACACAGGGAGCAGAACTTGCGACACTTCATATTGTCTCTCCTGGCGAACAAGTCTATTGAAGGAGTGCCCCACATCATACTGATCTGATTGAACACCTCCGGATTCTGATGTAGTGGGCCAGAACATCGCAAGTCTCCTTCAGATGAACTGCTCTGATGGACCAGAGATTGCCCTCGGCCTACTGAAGTATCCTTGAAGTCTGTGACCACAGAAGTCGACTCCTCATGCCGCCTTGGCGATTCAAGTAAGCCACCACACTGCTGTTGTCGGAGCAGACTAATTTGTGGCACTGAGTGATGTGACTGCTGAAATGTTGAAGACCCTGCCACACAGCCTGCAGCTCTCTGCTATTTGAAGATCTCATCCTCATCGACCTGGACCAAGGGCCTTGAGCAGGCAGAAAGTACATATGAGCACCCCACCCTCAGGAACTGGCATCCGCCATCAAAATCTTTTGTATTGGTTAAGACCACAGTTGACTGTCTGAAAAACGAAACCAACTCTGCAACCAAGTGAGTGACACTTTTATATTGTAGGGAACCGGAACTCTTTTCCAAAGATGCGACATCCCTGTTCCAGCTTCTTAGGATCCAGAGCTGTAGTGTCCTGGAGTGAAACTGACTCCATTAAACTGCTGGGAAGGCTGCGGTTAACAGACCTAGTACTGCCATGGCTTTTCTGAGACTGAAGGTTCTTGCGTTCTAAAACAAAAAAACAAAATTAAGTATCGCAGTAATTTTTCTCTCAGGAAGAAATATTTTCTCAATAATGGAGAAGATAAACCCCAGATATTCCATAGATTGGGGACTAGAGAGTATATCGACTAGTTAACCAACTTGCCTAATATGATTGGAGAAAGTCAATGCAAGTATCAATTTGAGCCTTTACAGATGTCAAAGAATCTCCCTAAATCAAGAGATCATCCAAGTAAGCAAGCACATTAATAGATCTACATCTCAAAACTGCTAAGACCTTCACCATGACTTTTGTAAACAGCCAAGGAGTTGAAGCAAATCCAAAAGGAAAAGCATTAAACTGGAAATGTCTGCATCCTTTAGGTCTAGAGAGGCTAGAAAACAGTCTTAGAGATTTATTACTGAATAGACATTGTCCATGCGAAACTTCCTGTACTTTACAGCCTTGTTTAAACCCTTTAGATTCAGGATGAAATTAAAGCCTCCCTGCATTTTTGTTTTTTACTAGAAATACAGGAGAGTAATACCCCTGACCCCTCTGGCAAGAAGGAACCTCTCGAATAACTCTTTTGTGCAGAATAGATGACACTTCGTTTTGTAGAGCGGCTCTTTGGGCCCCTGACTTCGGATTTGGAGGTATGAAGAATCTTTGAGGGGGGGTGTTCAATCTCTATGGTGTACCCCTCTAGCACTATTCTCAGCAGCCCCTGATTTGAGAAAACTTGGAGCCATGTTTCATAGTAGTGGGAAAGCGTTCCCCCTACTGGGATCCTGGTGTCATTGTTTATTGGGTTGGGAGGGCTGGGGAACACCTTATTTTTCTGGACTGATTCTTTTTGAGTCAGACTCTGGCTTGGTAGAGCTTTGAAATGACCGTTTATAATGAAAAGGCTTCTTTTTTGCAGGAAAATTCTTCTTATAATCTGACGTTCTTTCTAAAGTTTGGTCAAGATCAGAACCAAACAAAAGATCCCCCTCATAAGGTAAACCACATAGTTTAGAACGGGAGGAATTGTCCCCCTGCCAAGTCTTTACCCAAACTCCTCTTCTGGCAGAATTAACAAGAGCAGTGGTTTTGGCGGTTAATTTAACAGTATCGTCTGCTGCATCAGTGAGGTAATTCGTAGCATTGAACAGATTTGGGAAATCATTCAAAATCTCCTCTCTTGGAACTCCTGAAGCTATCTTTGCCTGAGTCTATGTAAGCCAAGCTTTGAGAGATCTGCCCACAGCTGTAGAGGCTACAGCAGGTTTAAATGTTAAAGATGAAGATTCCCAAGCCCTGTGTAATAAATTGTCCATTTTCTTATCAATCTGGTCTTTTAAGTTTCCAAAATTTTCAAACTGTATGTCAGATATCCTTGACATCCTCGAGAAAGATGGATCCAGCTTGGTAGACAGACCCCAAAACCTTTGGTCTTCCGTAATAAAGGGGTATCTATGAGACAACGACCTGGGTCAAAAGGCTTTCCTCTCCGGATCATCCCATCCCTTTCTAATCATAGATTTTAGAGAAGAATGGACTGGGATGAAACAATTCTGAGGTTCCGCCAATCTCACGTACATCTGATCCAAGGGTGTCAACGTTTTCCGTTCCACTGTAATACCCATGGTTTTCTGCATAGCAGATAATAAGTCCTTCATGAGATTAGGAGAAAAAGCACATTTTTATGAAGAATCTCAGGGTTATCTTCCTTCTCACCAGAAATTTCTTCTAAGGATGATATGTCTGCCTCCACCACAGACAACTCCAAACCATAGGACTCCTTATCCTTCTCTTACGTTTGACAACTGGTTGTGGAGGAGGGTAAACAGGGGGCGCAGGTATATCTAAAGGCTGTGTAGGATCATCAATGACCACAGCAAAGGAACCAGAACTGGGGCTACCACTATAGAGGATGTGGAGGGAGCTGTTGCTGAAACAGCAATTGCTGAATCTTTAATTGCTTTAATAGCAGATACCATCTCTGAAATAAGAAACTATCAGCCATTCAGAAGTAGAAGTCAGAAATAACAAATCTCCCCTCCCCCGCCCCCCAGGCCCGGGGGGGGGGGGGGTTGACAATACAGCTTTCCAGAGAGGGATTAGCGCCAGACTCCGTAGAAGGCAGAGGAGGAGGGCCTGCAGCGTCCTCCATGATCAACGACAGCAATGGTGTTTCATGGCTGAGTAACATTTAAATAAGAGAAAAAAAAAAACGCCTCCCTGTTAAGGGAATTACCTGCACCTGAAGACAATCAACACCGCAGCCCCAGCCGCTTCCGCAATCAGCCACTAACTGCTGATTCGTCATGAGGGACGCTTATGCATGACGTCATTCCACTTTTGCCCGGGAACTTCCAATTCATGCTCCTGCCGCTATAAGCCTGTCACATTCCAAAGGAGAAGCCTCCGACCCGCTGTGTGCGGGACAAGCTGAAACCCCTGTCCAACAGAAAACATGCTCGTGCTGCACCTGCTGCCCCACATGGTAGCACCTGGAGACCTCTGAAGTGTCCCGTCCGGGACAGAAAAACAACTAAAGGGCTCTTGTGAGATGTCCATATAATGTCTCCTGTCCGCCTCTTATGCAAATTTGTCTTATAGCTTCCCGTTCAAACTTTGGGAGGGAGGCAAGTCTCATAGGAGGGGTGCTGTCAGGAGGACTTTCTGGGAAATGCAAATTGCCACACTGCAGTGGGTGAGGATTTCTCGTTCTTCGCCGGATGCTCCCAGTGGTGGGAGGGCGAACGAGGACGAATGCAGCCAGTGCCACGCTGGCACAGTGGCTGTTGACTTGCAAGTCGGCGATACCGACACTTAGCCGCAGTGGGGGACCGAAAGATCAGTCTGTGATGGCACAGGGTGGCTGCAGGGGGCTGGCAGAAGCCCTAGGTAAGTGAAAAATTTTTTTAAAGTCCCTTCAGGTTTCCTTTAATAACAGTGTACATTTATTAGGAGTCCGTGCCATTTCTAACGACTCCAACGCCAGGTAACCTAAAAATTGTTCCAACTCCTAGACTCTGACTCCACAACCCTGATATTCACCAGCAAATATAATTCTTCCAGTCATATAGTTTACTTCTGGTAATTACATACCAGTGTTCTCCCCAGGGCATATTAGCAGGGCGCGCCGCCCGGGTAAAGTCAGCGGCCGCCCAGGTGGCTTAATTAGCCAGGCGTCTGTTCAGAGACATTTTATTATATGCGTGCGTTAGGTCCCAGGTAGCTGAAGGCTCTTTCTTTCCCTCCCTCCTACCCATTGGTTCCTCCCTCCAGCCAGTAAAAACAGAGAGGCAGCCGAGTGCTCCCCGCCCCTCACAACTTCGTCCAGCCAGTACTAGCAGCAGCAGCCATTACACCCGGGAGGAGAAATCATCTTTGCTCTACACGCAGAATGTACGGGCAGTGTGCACGGCAGCGTGACATTACACAGTGACAACTCAGTCACTGATACAAGTCACTCCAGCACACCCGTACTGCAGAAGACCTCTAACTCTTTCAGGCTCACTGGTCACCAGGCAGCCAGGTAATTTAACCTACATAAACAAACATGGAGCAAAGTGTAAATCACTTCTCCGTATTTCAAAGAGAGTCCGCTAAAAGAATGTGGGAAGTTAATGGGGAGAAGTGTGTATCCAGGCAAAGAAAGCGTCAAGAATATAAAAAAGTGCCAACCTAAGTATTGTTCTCTAAAACAGACAGTCTCTAGCAGTCTTATCTGGTCCCTTTCTGTGGCTACACTACCATCCAGGTTGCTGCTGTCCCCTCCAAAAGATCTCCAACCACAGCTGGTTGCAGGCTACTGTGCATGCAAGGTCTCATCTGTGCACCTCTCTCACTCATGCTCATGTAGTCTGGAGCATTCTGCGTTTATGTAGTTTAATTATGTGTGAACTGCGCAAGCACAGAATCATCCTGGCCTCTGGAGCACGATTGAAAGAGGTGCAGACGTGCCCTCAGCCAGAGTCGGGGATCTTTCGGAGAGGACAGCAACACACTGGAGCAGATTGGAACTACAGCAAGGGACCTGATAGATTGCTGGAAGAAGCCCCAGCTAAGTACAGGTAGTCCCCGGGTTACCAACAGCCAACTGTTGGTAACGACCCGCCAATACGAATGCCCGCCACGATGACGTCATGCATCCCGGGGACTACCTCTTGTGCCCCTTTTTCTAATGCAGAGTATGCGCAGCGGAAGGCGCAACAAGTCTCACTTCTTTCCATGGCGGCTCCGAGCCAATCAGCGGCATCCTCTCTCCCCTCAATGTTCCTCCCGGCGGCTTCACTAGTAGCGTCACGTAATGACGCAATCAAAAAGAGTGGATGAATGGTGAAGGGAGAGAGGATGCCGCTGATTACCCCGGAGCCGCCATGGAAGAGGTGAGACTTGCAGTGGCTTCTGCTGCACATACTCTGCATTAGGGGGCACAAGGAGACACAGAGGGGGCAGAGATGATACAGAGGGGGGACACTGGAAGCACAGGGGACAGAAATGGCACAGCGTCCCGACTTAAGGACGGATTCAGGTTAAGAACGAGCCTACAGTCCCTATCTCGTTCATTAAACAGGGACTACCTGTAAATCTAACTCCCCTCCCCCAATGAGCAACGCGATAACATGTAAATCGCAGTGCTCATTTCCCACTAGCAAACGTTTTTTTTCCACATTGCAATTGCGCTCAGTTCCCGGTGGCTATATGCCACAGTCATGGGTAGTGGAAATTGTAGGTTGTGTGATCACATCGCGATTGCGCTTTCTAGTGGGAAAAGGCCCTTACTTCCCCACCCGGCTACTTTTTCATGCCACCCGGCTAAAAAAAAATTCTGGGGAGAACACTGCATACCTTTTGGATTTGAACCACATGCCTTCCACTAGCATGCCCTCAACCGTCATCTCTATTTACCTGTCATACTGCTGCTATGGTATACATTCTTCTCTCCTGTAACACACAACAACAGCACTGCTCTTCTGGCCCTTTCAAGCTGCACACCACCTCTACTCAAAGTCCCAACTCTGCCACACATCCCAGGGTACCATGCAGCTTACTGAATTAAAAAAAAAAAAATAGACACACCCACCACTCTCCACATCCAACACTCTCCAGGAAAGATCCCACTACTTCAGACAATAACTTGCAAGCATTTTGCCGCACAATATGTGCGTTTATCTGAGATTGAATGCAGATTTTTTTTTTTTTTTATTTTTTTTTACAGTAGCCAGTGATTTGCAATAAGGAATTGCATTTGTTGTGTGAAATAGTGCAGGTTGTATCTTTTTTTTTTTTAAATCGCAGTAGCCCCATAGGAAAGCCCTACTTGCATTCTCGTATACTACTTAATCTTGTAGTCCACCAATGGGAGGACAGAGTTGGTCCTTGCAGCAGAGAATGTACCAGGGCATGCTGGGTCATTTCTAGGACAATTTCTGATATAGTAAACTGATATAGTAAACCGCTTTTCCTGGTCCCACTTTAACGAGATTATACTGTACCACTTAGAATGTTAAGCACAGAATCTGTTTGGACATTTGCCTGCCAACATGTCTGTTTTGTGTCTGGTGTCCATTGTAGTGCTGGTACACAAAGTCCTCACCTGCACGATATTTACATGAACCAGACTATAGTCAGACATGTCTGAATAGCAATACTGCACTAACATGTCCAAAGCAATGGACACAATTGTCACCGTTCACATCTCCAATCCGACAGAGTGAATCCAACCTGAGAGGAATTTAGGGTTAGCTGTCAGAAAGAGAATAACCTTAGGTGGGGCGGAGCTATGTGCAAGACATCAAAGAGGCATTGTTGGAGAATAGGTTATTGATACGTTAGCGTGAAATTCCATGGTGAGCAGCTCTCCAATCACAGCAACACCTACTACTTCTAATTGGCTGAATGGTGAGGGGATTTTATTACTATAAACTATCTGAAGCCTAGCAGTTCGCGAAGGTGCTGCCCACCCAATCACGTTAGTGAAATTTCCCCATGGACTTTCATTCTGGCTCTAGCGCCCGAAAAATAAGAAAATACAACTTGCATCAGGTTAGCCCAAACTTTGCATCCGTAAAGTATACAGGGAGTGCAGAATTATTAGGCAAATGAGTATTTTGACCACATCAACCCTTTTTATGCATGTTGTCTTACTCCAAGCTGTATAGGCTTGGAAGCCTACTACCAATTAAACATAATAGGTGATGTGCATCTCTGTAATGAGAAGGGGTGTGGTCTAATGACATCAACACCCTATATCAGGTGTGCATAATTATTAGGCAACTTCCTTTCCTTTGGCAAAATGGGTCAAAAGAAGCACTTGACAGGCTCAGAAAAGTCAAAAATAGTGAGATCTCTTGCAGAGGGATGCAGCACTCTTAAAATTGCAAAGCTTCTGAAGCGTGATCATCGAACAATCAAGCGTTTCATTCAAAATAGTCAACAGGGTCGCAAGAAGCGTGTGGAAAACCCAAGGCGCAAAATAACTGCCCATGAACTGAGAAAAGTCAAGCGTGCAGCTGCCAAGATGCCACTTGCCACCAGTTTAGCCATATTTCAGAGCTGCAACATCACTGGAGTGCCCAAAAGCACAAGGTGTGCAATACTCCGAGACATGGCCAAGGTAAGAAAGGCTGAAAGACGACCGCCACTGAACAAGACACACAAGCTGAAACGTCAAGACTGGGCCAAGATATATCTCAAGACTGATTTTTCTAAGGTTTTATGGACTGATGAAATGAGAGTGAGTCTTGATGGGCCCGTGGCTGGATTGGTAAAGGGCAGAGAGCTCCAGTCCAACTCAGACGCCAGCAAGGTGGAGGTGGAGTATTGGTTTGGGCTGGTATCATCAAAGATGAGCTTGTGGGGCCTTTTTGGGTTGATGATGGAGTCAAGCTCAACTCCCAGTCCTACTGTCAGTTTCTGGAAGACACCTTCTTCAAGCAGTGGTACAGGAAGAAGTCTGCATCCTTCAAGAAAAACATGATTTTCATGCAGGACAATGCTCCATCACACGCATCCAACTACTCCACAGCGTGACTGGCAAGAAAGGGTATAAAAAGAAAGAGAGGATTGGCATGGCTGTAGGGGAGGAGGAGGCCATACTTAGGGGTATAAAAAAAAAAAAAAAAAACTAATGACATGGCCTCCTTGTTCACCTGATCTGAACCCCATTGAGAACCTGTGGTCTATCATAAAATGTGAGATTTACAAGGAGGGAAAACAGTACACCTCTCTGAACAGTGTCTGGGAGGCTGTGGTTGCTGCTGCACGCAATGTTGATGGTGAACAGATCAAAACACTGACAGAATCCATGGATGGCAGGCTTTTGAGTGTCCCTGCAAAGAAAGGTGGCTACATTGGTCACTGATTTGTTTTTGAATGTCAGAAATGTATATTTGTGAATGTTGAGATGTTATATTGGTTTTACTGGTAAAATAATTGAAATGGGTATATATTTGTTTTTTGTTAAGTTGCCTAATAATTATGCACAGTAATAGTCACCTGCACACACAGATATCCCCCTAAAATAGCTAAAACTAAAAACAAACTAAAAACTACTTTCAAAAATATTCAGCTTTGATATTGAGTTTTTTGGGTTCATTGAGAACATGGTTGTTGTTCAATAATAAAATTATTCCTCAAAAATACAACTTGCCTAATAATTCTGCACTCCCTGTAAACTGCAGTGGTATTTTCCACCATGAACAGCAGACAGGGCCGGATTACCATAAGGCACTGTAGGCACATGCCTACAGACACCTGATGATGGAAAAGCAGCTCACTTCCCTTCCCCTGGTTCCTCCCTCTCTCCCTCACTATGCAGTCCCAAGCAGAGCGCGAGAGGTTACTCACCCACCTCTCCGCATTCCTCTGATGAGTTCACCCTTCAGTCGGGGGAACCACTAACTTCTTAAAGTGAACCTGAGATGTTTACATAGCATGTATTTAAGCTTACCTGGGGTTTACTCCAGCCCCATGAGATCCGTGGCCTCCCTTGCCATCCTCTTTGGCCCCTTTGTTCTAGCGATATACCTCCCAGTAATCTGGACCAGCCGCGCATGCACCCCTCATTGTGCTCTCGTGCCCGGGAGCCACACATGCGCAGAAGCCCACGACTGGCGGTGACTGACCAGATTACCAGGAGTCGTAGCACCCAGGGCTGTGGAGTCGGTACAAAAATCTTCTGACTCCAACTCCGACTCCTCAGTTAACGAAACTGCTGACTCCAACTCTGACTCCAGGTACCCAAAATGCCTCCGACTCTTTAGTCTAATACTTACCAGGGCTGTGCATTTTGTCTAAAATCATCCGACTCCTTAGTTTATGAAATCACGACTTCAACTCCAGGTACCCAAAACTGCTCCAACTTTTCGACTCCAACTCCACAGCCCTGGTAGCACCAGAACGGAGGGGCCGGAAGAGGACGGCGAGGGAGGCCATGATCCTCATGGAGCTGGAGGAAGCCCCATTTAAGTATAAATAAGTCCCAGTGTACCATCTTAAGTACACTTAAACACCAAGGGTACCTCTGGCTACCTAATGCTAAGGAACACGTGCAGCTAACTATGGCGGCCAAGGGAAGTAAGGGAGAAGTGACAGCTGGACCAGCCAGCACACTTGTAAAGCAGTTCGGCAGGGGTGTGTTGGTTCATGGATTGTGAAGTCTAGGGTACCAGGACATCTGTGCCTATAGGATCCTTTGATGTAAATCCAGGCCTGACCATGGATATGCAAATATATTATGAGGAGACTAAAAACATGGTTTACAAATGCCTGAAAAATATGCACTCTGTCAAGCATCTATCATAATATCAATGTACAATTAGCTTAGTCTCAGAACTAACTGCCAAATAGCAATCCCTTACAATACTGTCTATACCGCAGAAATACACTGGAGCACCAAATGCTTTACAACTAGGCAGGGCTTTTTTCAGCCTGTCCCTCAGCTCCCAGTACTGATAATTTCCACACTAATCCATAATCCCACAACACTCTTCTGCTGGCATCAGGTGGTAGAGAGTAACTTATTAATGTCCCTGCTGCCACCTTCTACTATAACTGTCTTTATTATGTGTAACTTTATTATTAGAACTCTACTACTTTCAGTTACTGGCCAGTTCCAGCTCGGCCCACCACTTCCTACAGTCCGTCCAGCACAAAAGCTGCTGCTGCGAGCAAGGCAATGCTATGAGCTCACCCACAGGGCGATCCAGCTTTAATATGTCCCGCAAGCGCTGCGTGGCGTCCACATCAATGCTAGACGCCGAAGCCATTTCCAAAGAGTCAGTCCCGCCTGGCCGAAACCACCGCAGAAAAATCACTCTGGCTTCTATGTTACTACTTCCTTTCCGTTGTGTGCGAATTCTATTCCTTCCCCCAAGAAACGAGCACAGAGCTGAGGGTTCCTGACACCAGTTCACTGAAATGTTCCTGTCAGTGGTGATGAGACTGATGCTATTGATGCCTTGATAACCCAATTTCGTTGTCTGGCGTGGCCAGCTGCTGGCAAAACATTTCGTTCTTTTTCAGTTTACTCAGCTGATGCACCTTTCATAATTCTCAACCGTCCATATCTTGGAATCAAATCCTTTTTTGTCCCTCCTTCTGAGTTATCTGTCCCTTTCTAGGTGGGGTTAATGTGCATGTCTATTAAAATATATTTATTTTTTCTGCTAAAATGTGTTGATGTGGTCCTATACTCCCAAGGAGGCAGCAAGTCAGCCAAAATACTGGTAGGGGTAGCCACAATCCTGGTAGAGCCGGTGTCACAACCTTGCAAATTTTGAGTACCAGAGGGGAAGGTTCCTGTTAGATGAGAGGTTAGACAGAAGCAGGGCTGTTTTTAGGCATAGGCAGACCAGGCTGGGGTGACAACTAAAGAAAGGGGCCTTCACAACAGTTATACAAAGGTTTTTTATGTGGGTATTGCTTAATGTACATCCTTCCTTTACATAAGATTGTGTATGTATGGGTGGGGGGCAGCGCAAAATGTGCCTTGCCTAGGGCACCAAATTGCTCAGAAATGGTCCTGGGCAGAGGAGAGGTTAGTGTTAGGCAATGGGTGGGTAAAGGTTATTTTTAGGCATAGGGTTAGGGTAAGAGAGGGAAGGTTAGGCTCAGTTAAAATGTAAAGCGGATCTCAATTCTCGAATGGCCAGCCGGTGGGAATAGAAAAGTGTCCTACGGTTTGCTTGGTGTCTGGAACAGATGCGTTTCCACCATTGTTTCCATCGGGAATGCATCGGCTTGTCTGGAAAAATCACGCAGGTCTTGAGTTTGCGTTGTGCTTACCATAACAGATCTAGCGTGGACTGATAAGTTTGAACGTATGCTATAAATAAAATAGGATCCATTCACTGTCAGTTTTGGACACAAAATGTCAGATTTGCATTGTGAATCAAGCCTTAGGCAGAGCGGTTGAACGGTTCATGTGAGGCAGAGGAAAGGTGGCCTTACAAAGTAGCAATTATTTTTCCCAGCAGAGACCTTACTACTCCTCTGTCAAGAGACCCGTCCTATTAACATTTTTGACTTAGTATAGACTGTAACTATGGTATAGATTAGACTGTAAACTCCTCTGAGGGGCAGTTAGTAACATGAGTATGGGGAATATGTAAAATTCTGCAGAAGATGTCAGCACTATATAACAACAGTAATAAAGTGGGCATTCAGCAATACGCTGTGTTTTTGAGTGTTTTAAAGGACAAATTAAGTGAAAGTGATATGGAGGCTGCCATATTTATTTCCTTCTAAACAATACCAGTTGCCTGGCTGTCCTGCTGATGCACTGCCTCTAACACTTTCAGCCATAGACCCTGAACAAGCATGCAGCATATCAGAGGTTCTGACATTATTGTCAGATCTGACAAGATTAGCTGCATGCTTGTTTCTGGTGTGATTCAGACACTACTGCAGTCAAATAGATCAGCAGGAATGCCAGACAACTGATATTGTTTAACAGGAAATAAATACTGTATGGCAGCCTCCATATCCCCCTCACTTCAGGTATCCTTTAAAGCAAATGTGTAGAGAAAAATAGAAAAAGTCAAATACTTACCTATGCAGAGGGAAGGCTCTTGATCCTGTAGAGAAGGGGTGCCCACACTTTTTCGGCTTGCAAGCTACTTTGAAATTCACCATGACCACGATCTCCACCAGTACAGGTAGCTAAGTATAGATGCCCAGTAAAGGTAGCTAAGCATAGGTGCCCAGTACAGGTGGCTAAGTATAGGTGCCCAGTACAGGTAGCTAAGTATAGGTGTCCAGTTCAGGTAGATCAGTATACGTACCAAGTACAGGTAGTTAAGTATAGGTGCCCAGTACAGGTAGCTAACTATAGGTGCCCAGTACAGGTAGCTAAGCATAAGTGCCCAGTATAGTTAGCTAAGTATAGGTTCCCAGTACAAGTAGCTAAGTATAGGTGCTCAGCATAGGTAGCTAAGTATAAGGGCCTCTCCCCTTCAACTACGCATCTCCCCTCCGCATCCCTTCCTTGATTGGCCACAAGCAGCGCTAGCATCAAAATTTGATGGGTTGTGGCCGCAATATACTCAGCAGTTGGTCGTGTTCTACCGCTAGATAACTATCAACCTATTGGGCTCCCCTGCTATAGAGCCTTCCGTGCCTCCACTTGGTGTTCTCATTCGAGCTCTGATTCCCATTTAAATTTGCTGCTTCCGGAAGCCCACAGAAGGATTCGAGAGCGCTCTTGTCCTGGAGTGCTCCAGAACTCGAGTGGCGCTGTACTGCGCATGCGCGAGGGTCCCCGAAGGCATATTTGAGCAGTTGGTTGAATACATGCAGGGACGGATCAAGACCAAGTTGCGCCTGGGGCAAGGTCAGGTTTTGATGCCTAAAGGTCAGGTTTTGGCGCCTAAACTGCCATTCATTTTGCCGCCTTTTTAAGAATTCAACAAACTGCGCCTGGGGCAAGATACCCGCTTGCCCCCCCCCCCCTCCCCCAGATCCGTCCCTGAATACATGCAATCGGGAGTGACAGCGATGGAATGAGTACACCGAGAGGGTCAGGAAGGCTAACTTTTATTTTCCAGAGGAGTATCAATCCAGAGCTGTGCACCATTATATAAAAAAAAATAAGGTCAACTGGAGACCTCAAGAGGTGGAGACTAGAGATGACCCGAACGGTTCGCCGGCGAACGGTTCCTGGCGTACTTCCGGTGGTTTGCGTTCGCCATCTAAGGCAAACTTTTCCAGAAGTTCGGTTCGCCCCCATAGTGCACCATTAGGGTCAACTTTGACCCTCTACATTCAGCACAGTCAGCAGGCACATTGTAGCCAATCAGGCTAAACACTCTCTTCTTGAACCACTCCCCCCTTATAAAAGGCAGGCCCCGCCGGCCATTACACTCACTCGTGTGCCTGCATTAATTAGAGAAGGGACAGCTGCATCAGATTCTCTCATAGGGAAAGATTAGTTAGGCTCTTGTAGGCTTGTAAGCTTGCTCCTTGCTGATTCTTATTGCTAAAATAGCACCCCACAACAGCTTTTTTGAGAGCTAATCTTGTTCTTATGATCTATTTTTTTTTCTGTGTGTCCCACTGACACTTGCATAGACAGCCTTGCTAATTCATTCAGTGACTACCTGTGTGTGTGACAGGTGCACATTGTAATACCCAGTACTGCATATACCTACCTGTTGTGTTCAGTGAACCCACCTCATCACTGCATATACCTACTTGTTGTATTCAGTGCACCCACCTCATCACTGTATATACCTACCTGTTGTGTTCAGTGAACCCACCTAATCACTGCATATACCTACCTGTTGTGCTCAGTGCACCCACCTCATCACTGCATATACCTACCTGTTGTGTTAAGTGAACCCACCTCATCACTGCATATACCTACCTGCTGTGTTCAGTGCACCCACCTCATCACTGCATATACCTACCTGTTGTGTTAAGTGAACCCACCTCATCACTGCATATACCTACCTACCTGTTGTGTTAAGTGAACCCACCTCATCACTGCATATACCTACCTACCTGTTGTGTTAAGTGAACCCACCTCATCACTGCATATACCTACCTTTTCTGTTGTGTTAGTGAACCCACCTCATACTGTCACTGATCCCTGTCACTGCATCACTGCTATACCTACCTTTTTGAGTGCACCATGATACCTACCTGTGCTGTGCACGCTGTCTACTGTACTGTATTTGTGACTGCACATTGTATTAGTCAAGTCAGTGCTTACCTTTCACTTCACCCCCCCCCCCCCCCCCCCCCCGATATGGACAAAATGGACAAAACAGGTAGAGGAAGAGGTAGAGGCAGACCCAGAGGAAGGCCACCCGGCAGGTCTTTGCGAGGTCATGTTGAAGTGATTTCGTTCGGCCCTGGCCCAAAGTACAGTGCTCAGAAGAAGGCACGTGCCATCAACTCCCAAGATTGTTAGGACGTGGTTGACTATTTAACACAGAACACCTCATCTTCCGCAGCCACCAGCGCTACTACAAGCACCACATCCGCTGCATTTGACACTTCGCAGGAGTTATTTGGACACAGCCACTACTGCAAAAAAAAAGATGAAGGCACTAAGCAAGTTACACCACCTCATATGTGTGAGTTAGTCGACACTATAGACGTAATGTGTGAGGAAGAGGATGATGAAGTACCTGCTGTTGGTGCAGTTTTGGAGGTGTCTGAGACAAGCGAAGCTGGGCAGGATGATTATGTTGATTATGATGATACGGATCCCACATGGGTTCCTAAGAAACAAGATGACCAAGGGGACAGTTCAGAGGGGGAGTCAGAGAGGAGTAGGAGGAGATGAGTTCCTGAAAGAAGCAGGGGGAGCTCATCATCAGAAACAGCTGGTGGCAGTGTCCGGCGCCATGTATCGCCACCTATGTACAGTCAGCCAACATGCCCTTCAACGTCAGCTGCTGATGCCACCATAGTGCCATCACCCCAGGGGGGCTCAGCGGTTTGGACATTTTTTTATGTGTCTGCCTCAGATTGGAGCAATGCCATCTGTTGTCTCTGCCTCCAAAAATTGAGTTGTGGAAAGGCCAACACTCACGTAGGGACAAGTGCCTTATAAAGGCACATGGAGAAAAGGCACAAACTGCAATGGGAAGAGCACCTGAGCAAAAGCAGCACACAAAAGAAAATCCACCCTCCTTCTCTTCCTCCTTCAGGTGCAGCATCTTCAGCCGCTTTCTCCCTTGCACCTTCACAGCCACCCTCCTCCACTCCGCCTCTGCCCTTGAGCAGTTCCTGCTCCTCTCCCCACAGCAGTCAGGTGTCCGTGAAGGAAATCTTTGAGCAGAAGAAGCCAATTTCTGCCAGTCACACCCTTGCCCGGCGTGTGACAGCTGGCGTGGTGGAACTGTTAGCTCGCCAGCTGTTACCATACAAGCTGGTAGACTCTGAGGCCTTCCGTAAATTTGTGGCCATTGGGACACCGCAGTGGAAGATACCAGGCAGGCCTCAATTATTTCTCTAAAAAGGCGATACCCAAACTGTACCGTGAAGTTGAGAGGCAAGTGGTGTCATCTCTGGCACACAGCGTTGGGTCAAGGGTCCACCTGACCACGGATGCCTGGTCTGCCAAGCACGGTCACGGCCACTACATTACTTACACAGCCCTTTGGGTCAACCTGGTGACCGATGGCAAGCAGGGAGTACGTGGCTGTGCAGCGGACAAACTTGTGACACCTCCATGGCTTTCAGGCAGGCCTCCTGCCACCTCCTCTCCTCCTGCTACATCCTCTTCGCCGTCGTCCTCCTCCTCCTCCTTGGCTGAGTGGCAGTTCAACTCTACTGGTGCTGCGATCTCCTCTCCAGCTACACAGCCCCGGCTCCCCAGGGCCTATGCTGCATGCCAGGTACGATGGTGTCACGCCATCTTAGACATGTCTTGCCTCAAAGCGGAGAGTCACACTGGAGCGGCAACGTGGTGTGTGACAATGGCAGCAATCTCCTTTCCACGTTGAATTTGGGAAAGCTGACACATATACCCTGCATGGCACATGTGCTGAATCTAGTCATTCAAAGATTTGTGTCAAAGTACCCAGGCTTTGAGGACGTCCTGAAGCAGGCCAGGAAGTTGTGTGGGCATTTCAGGTGTCCTTACGCGGTCATGGCACGCTTTGCGGACATTCAGCGGAGAAACAACTTGCCGGTGAGAAGCTTGATATGTGATAGCCCGACTTGCTGGAATTCGACCCTGGTCATGTTCTCTTGCCTGCTAGAACAGGAGAAAGCCGTCACCCAGTACCTGTATAACTGCAGTAAAAGGACACAATCTGGGGAGATGGGGATGTTGTGGCCCAACAACTGGACACTGATGCAAAATGCAGATTCATGCGGCCGTTTGAGGAGGTGACCAACCTGGTGAGTCGCAGTGAAGGCACCATCAGCAACTTGATCCCGCACGCTTACTTCCTGGAGCGTGCCGTGCGTAGAGTGGTGTATCAAGCTGTGGAGGAACGTGAAGAGGAACAGTTACGGCAGGAACAGTTGTGGGAGCAATTTACATCAGAATCAGATGTTTCCTCAACACCTGTGGCAGCACAGAGGGGGAGGAGGAGGAAGAGTCATGTGGGGAAGAAGAGTCAGACTCGGATGATGAGGAAGGTGTTTCTTTGGAGGAGGAGGAGGCGGCGGCAAAAGAACAATCGCAGCAGGCATCGCAGGGGGCTTGTGCTGCTCAACGTTCCCGTGGTATTGTTTGTGGCTGGGGGAGGAGGAGGACTTTCCTGACGTCACTGAGGAAAAGGGCAAGAAGAGATAGAGAATACGTCTGGATCCAATTTTGTGCAGATGGTGTCTTTCGTGCTATCCAGCCTGTTGAGGGACCCCGTATAAAAAAACTCAAGGGGAATGACCTGTACTGGGTGGCCACGCTACTAGACCCTCGGTATAGGCACAAAGTGGAGGACATGTTACCAACTCACCTGAAGGCAGAAAGGATGCAGCACATGCAGAACAAGCTGGCAAGTATGCTGTACAATACGTATAAGGGTGATGTCACAGCACAACGCAATAAAGGTGCCACTGCTAGTAATCCTCCTCCTCCCATGTCCACGTAGGCAAGGACAGGACGCTCCAGCGATCTCATAGTGATGTCGAACATGTGGACATTCTTTAGTCCAACGCCTCACCTTAGCGCTTCTGGATCCACCCTCCACCAACGCCTGGACCGGCAGGTAGCCGACTACCTGGCCTTAAGTGTGGATGTAGACACTGTGAGCAGCGATGAACCCTTGGACTACTGGGTACACAGGCTTGACCTGTGGCCAGAGCTGTCCCAATTTGCCATCCAACTTCTGTCTTGCCCTGCCTCAAGCATCCTGTCAGAAAGGGCCTTCAGCGCAGCTGGAGGCATTGTCACTGAAAAGAGAAGTTGCCTAAGTCACAAAAGTGTTCAGTACCAGACCTTTATCAAAATTTATGAGGCATGGATCCCGGAGGGCTACTGCCCGCCCGAAGACTAAGTCAGTCCCCACACACAGCATCTCTGCCTGCATGCCGTGTGACTGGCTGCCTGCCCCAAGACTAAGTCACTCCCCAGTGCCACACAGCATCTCTGCCTGCAGGCCGCTTGCCTTCTCTGTCATCACTAACAGGGTCCAGGACTCCAGGCGGATTCCAGAATGTGCGTGTACATGCCTGCCTAATTTTTCTGGCTGCACTGCAGCTGCAACAACAAAATAAAAGGCATGTACATGTGCCCATTCCCCTTCATGATCATTACCTTGCCGCGGTGAAGGGGATTGCGTATCACAATGAAGCAATGACCAACGGCTATATGAGTGTCTCGGGGGGAGGCACACCAAAGATAGTGGACAGACCAAATTTGATAAGCTGGACAGTCACTGTTGTTCTATCATTGAGCTACCACAGCCCGGCGACCATATGGGCTGGAAAACTGCCACGGCCTGCACTCTCGCCATGGTGCGCACCAGTCCAGCACGGCCGTCACTAAGCAAACAGCTGTTTGTGGTGCGTTACACAGTGAGTTTGGTGTGTCAGTGTGAAGCAGTACTCTAATTTATTCCCTGATTGATGTATACACATGCAAGATGTTTTAAAGCACTTTAGGCCTGCAATTTAGCATTCAATGTGATTTCTGCCCTTAAAACGCTGCTTTGCATCAAATCCAGATTTTTCCCTGGGACTTTTGGCATGTATCCCACTCCGCCATGCCCCCCTCCAGGTGTTAGACCCCTTGAAACATCTTTTCCATCACTTTTGTGGCCAGCATAAATGTTTCTAGTTTTCAAAGTTTGACTCCCCATTGAAGTCTATTGCGATTCGCGGAAGTTTGCGCGAACCGAACTTTCGCGGTAGTTTCGGGCCATCACTAGTGGAGACAAACAAGGGATCACAGAAGCCAATGAGTATAGTATTTCAGTTTAGTTGACAGTGAACTTTCTTCTTTCTGAGAGATTATACTCACAAAAGCAGAATATTTACAGAGAAATAACTTGAAACTGTGGGGTCCCCAACAAAATGGGGCAGCATCTATGTTCACCCAGTGGTGAATCCCACAGCCTATCTGAAGCAGAATAGCCATAACAATTCCGGACACCCATACTGGTAACCCTCCTTCCATAACTATGTCAGTATATTTTCTCACCCCTAGTATTGCCAGTTAACCCCCCCCCTCCTCCCCGTTACCTGCCTCAGTTCACACTGCAGCCCACTTTCTGCCACCTGTCTCACTCTCCTTGTGGCTCCCTTCTCATCATGTGTCCATCTACTGCAGTGGGACATGCTACATGTTATATGCTACACTGGGGTATGTTGGGGCACTGGCCCCACCTGAGGGTCACTGTGCCCCCCCCCCCCCCCCACCGAGTTCCCCACCTGCTCAGTAGCATAGTTAACAGTTTTTAGGCTCCGTCAGCATGCACTGAACAGGATAGGGTCTGTAAAAAATACTCTCCATGTCAGCCTTAGTCTATGTATGCGTTAATTAACCAAGCTTCGTATCTATTTGCAAAACATACCTCACAATCTTTGTAAGATCCCTTGTAATTAATGACTCTGACACTTATATTTGCAAAAAAATCTCTCTACCTCCTTCTAATTGTATGTTCTAACATTGTCAGTCAACAGAGAGTCAGAAAAAGGCTTCACTTACCTGGGGCCATGAAGTTTCCAAGCAATCCTCCGTTACCCCGCCGAGGCTCACTTTTCTTCACGTAGTGGAAGCCAACTTCTAAGTCAACGTCCACTGCGGCACACGTATCCTCATACGCGTTCCCATGGCCAGGAGTGTTCTGCGCAGGTGCAGTAAGCTCCCGGCGACGGAAGCAAGGACGCGCCCAGCCAGGGCCGCGCAAGCGCAGTGGATACCGCCTGCAAGAAGTGAAAGTGAGCTGCGGCAAGGGAACAGAGGATCGTTTGGTGACTTTGCGGGCACAGGTCGGCTGCAGAGGTCTGGCAGAAGCCCCAGGTAAGTGAAACACTTATTTTTCTAATATCTAAATCTCGCCAATCAAACATCGATTTTGGTCACTCAAATTGGGCCTACCAGCCAGCTATTACATTTATGCCCTCTCAAATTTTTAAGCTGGAGCTGCCACTGATCTACTGTGTGATGCTAGAGGAGTGGCAACAGATTAGTGCAAGGAGGCCACCTCTGGGAGAGTGAGGCAGCCAGGAGTAAAGGGACTGCAGCAAGCAATGAGATAGGCAGGTATAACAACACTCCCTTCACTACACCACCGTGCATTGGCATTACTAGAGGATGTCAGTGTCACAGGAGCCCTGGTGGTCGGAACGCAAATTGCCTTCCAATCGGTTTCAGCACACAGACCATGCAAACTGTGGTCGCAATCGGTGCATGGAAATCGACGGAATTTAGGCAGCAGCCCGACTAGAAGGGAGCCTGTGAGGTTACGGTAATTACAACTTACACACTATTTCAGGGTATATCTGCCACCACCACTGGTATGGGCCAGTGGTCCCTACCTACTGACTGACTGATCCTGCAAATAAAACGGTTAAAACACGCCGTATTCTGACTAGATATCAACAATAGTACCGATTCCTCAGAGACCTGAGTTCAGTTTCAGTGTATGGCTGTATAGCAGGTGTAGCGGAACAGTAAATGACTTTGATAAAGTCTTTATTTACGTGCAATATAAATAATTAATATATACAGAAAATCGTTAAAATCAACAATTATAGAGACATTAATAACACAGTATGAAAAGAAAAGGATAAAATACTTAGGTTCATGGAAGATGTCCTTTTGGTGGGAAAATCATAAAGTCCTTGCTTTCAATTTCAGCAAAATTCTTTGTTTCAGATCAGAGCAAAGTTCAGACAAGATGGCCGCCAACCATGTGTCCTCTGGCTGGCAGCAGACCTGCTCTCATACAGATGGAATTTGGAGGACTGAGGGAGGAGTCCCTCGCAAACACCCCATCTTTGGGTGAAGTCTCAGGTTCAGCCCAGGGGCTGGACAGGGGCGGTTAATCTCCTGGGTGGGTTTCCCATGCCCACCAAATATGACATTTGTCATATCTCGGCTTACGCTTCCCGTACACACATGACCATCACAGATTCATATTCCTCAGAATATGCCAGTTCATATGATACCAAACTTGCTTAGGGTAGATGATTCAGTTCCTGAGAAGTTTTTTTTTTTAAAAATTGTTTTTATTTGTTTTTATGCATAACATACAAACTCAGCCGCCACTTCTCCGCTCACAGGCGAGAGGGCGACTGTACAAACACATAGGAAGACCATCATTACCCTCTCCCACCCACCCCAACCCACCATTCCACCCCCCCGCCCATCCGATCTTTTGTTGTTCAGGGTATAGCAAGTTGCAGATCCGAGCACAGTAAATCAGTTAGATTCTGCCTTATCTATCCACGGCTTCCAGATTTTGGAGAACTTTTGTGGGCATCCTCTCGCTGTGTATGCAGCTTTGTATAAGGGTAGGGAGTTATTTATAAGTGATTTCCACTGTTGTAAGGTCGGGGGTTCCACCGCTTTCCAGTTAAGAGCTATTGCTTTCCTGTAGTAAAAGAGGGTAAGACCAAGTAGTGTTCTAAGGGCTTTGCTTGGTGTAAGTGAGGTGGTCAGGCCCAGTAAACACCAGGTAGGGTCTGGTTGAAATGTAGTGTGGGAGATTTGAGAGACAAAGTCACATACCTGTATCCATACAGGCACAAGTTTGGGGCAGTTCCAGAAGATATGGGCAAAGTCAGCTTGTGGAGAGTTGCAGCGCCAGCAAGTGCTGTTGTGTGCCCCACTCAACTTGGCCAGTCTGGCAGGCGTTAAGTAAGCTCTGTGCAGTATCTTGAATTGGATAAGTCTGTCTCTGGTAGCTATTAGATGCTGAAATGGAATGATCCAAGCGTCTTCCCAGTCCTCATCATCAATATGCGGGGTTATATCCATCCATGGAGCCTTGAAGATTGAGACATGTGGCTCAGTAATAAGTATGACGTTCTTGTAGATTGATGATAGTGCCTTGGACAGGTTGGTATTTGTGAGAGTATCTTCTATTTCCGATGAGCGGATACGTGGAGGGGATGTGCCAAACTGGGCCTGAAAGGCATGTCGAATTTGTAGAAACCTAAAGAGGTGAGAGTTGGGGAGATTAAATGTTTCTTTCAGGTGGTCGAATGTGAGGAGGGATCCGGTAGAGACAATATGGGAGATGAGGCTGACACCTTTGGAGATCCAAATAATGGGATCAGGTATGGTGTAGAAGTTTTTAAGAGAAGGATTGTTCCATAGGGGGGTTCTAGGTGAAAGGGGTCTGGGATTGGGGGAGTCCCAGGCCTGCACTAGGTTCCAGGCTTTAAGTACTGTTTTCATAGAAGTAGAAATAGGGTATGGAGCATGGAGACCCCGGTAGAGGAGTTGGGATAGAGCTTCATAAGAGCCAAGCTGAGCGGCCTCTAGAACCGTTGCTGCATTGGATTCATCCGGGCAGAGCCACCAGTGGGCTGTTACAAGAATGCTGGCTATATAATATTTCTGTAAGTGGGGAAAGGCGAGCCCCCCCTCCGTCCACGGCCTCTGAAGTTTTTTAAGGCTTATTCTGGGGGATTTTTTGCTCCATATAAAACTAAGAAAGATAGAATTAAGTTGAGCAAAAAACTTTTTAGGAATCCAGATAGGACAGTTTCTGAAGACATAAAGCAGACGGGGTAGTATTTTCATTTTAATTAGGTTTATCTTCCCAATTAGGGATAGCGGGAGAATTTGCCATTTATTTAAACAGTCCTTGGCATGGGAAATTAGCGGGAGGAGATTGAGATTATAAAAGTCAGCTATATTATTGGTAATCTGAATGCCAAGGTATTTGGTTTGGGGGACTACTTCAAGATTAGAGGGTAGGGTGGGTGTTAATGTAAGAGGGAGGAGTTTGGATTTCTTCCAGTTGACTCCAAGACCTGTAAAGGGCAGAAATTTTTCAAATATATTCAGAACTCCAGTAATGGATCTGTCTGGGTTTTCAAGGTATATGACGAGATCGTCGGCATATAGGGACAACCTCTCCTCCAGCCCCCCAACCCGGAAGCCCGAAATGTCAGGGCATTGTCTAAGAGAAGCCGCTATTGGTTCCATTGCTAGGGCAAAGAGGGCCGGAGAGAGAGGGCATCCCTGCCGCGTTCCCCTGTGTAGTAATATTTTATCTGACAGGATATTGCCCATTTTTATATTGGTGGAAGGGGATCTATAAATGGTCTGGATCCAGGAGATTAGTCTTTGTCCGAATCCAAATCTGGCAAGAGTGGCCCATAGGTAATTCCACTCTACAGAATCAAAGGCCTTCTGGATATCAATAAAGGCCAGAGCCTTGGGGGTTGGAGAATTGAGGTTGAGCTGTATGTGGGTGAAGAGCCTTCTGAGGTTGATATCAGTTGTCTTATTAGGGATGAAACCTGTCTGATCAGGGCTTATGAGTACTGTAATAATCTTGTTCAGTCTCAGGGTGATAATTTTGGTTAACACCTTAAGATCATTATTTAAAAGGGAGATTGGTCTGTAGGATTGGCAGTCAAGTGGATCTTTCTCCGGCTTAGGAATAAGTATAAGGTGGGCTTGGTAGAATGAGGGAGGGAGGGAGCCATCTTTAAGGGCAGAGTTGTAGATATTCTTAAGTTTGGGGGCAATAATTCGGGAATATCTTTTATACATCTCGATCGGGATGCCGTCTGGCCCGGGAGATTTATTGCAGGGAAAGGAGGCAATGGCATCTATTATTTCATCCTCTTGGATGTCTACTTCAAGGAGTTGTGCTTGTTCAGGGGACAACGTAGGGAGATCTATTTTGTTTAGATGATGGTTCATAGTGTCTAGGGTGCTCGTAAAGTGGGATTTATAGAGGTCAGCATAGTAGTTTTGGAAACACTCTACAATGAGGCCGGGGACAGAGGTGGTGCCACCAGAGGGAAGGCTGATTTCTGGTATAACTGATTGAGCAACCTGGTCTCTAGAAATATTCGCCAGCAGCTTACCATTTTTATCCCCTTTTTCGAATATTTCCTGCCGCCACTCTGTGAGGGAAGCTTTAGTGATATCAGTCATATGGAGATTTAAATTACGTTTTATTTGCATCAGATGCGTAAAATCGTCAGGATTGCTGGAATCAGCAAAGTTTTGTGAAGCCTCAGACTCTGCAGTCTGCAAATTCAGCAGGCTTTGATTAAATTGTTTCCTATGAGTGCTAATTTGGGAGATGTATTCACCTCTCAGAGTGGCTTTAAATGCATCCCATATCATATTATCGCTTGCAGATCCCTCATTGGTCTCCCAGAATGCCTGGATGAAAGGTGACATATGTTGACTTATATTTTCGTCTGAAATCCACTTTGGGTCCAGCCGCCAAATATTCTTATTAGGAGTATGTTTGAGAGACATGGTGATTTCTAGCGGTGCGTGGTCTGAAAGACCGCTTGGGAGATAGTTAGCAGAGATAACACTAGTTAACAGGTCTGCATTTCCAAATGCCAGATCAATCCGAGAGGCGGATTTATGTGTTGTGGAGAAGCAGGAGTATGAGATTTTGGAGGAGTTCTTCCATCTCCAAAGCTCTGTTAAAGAAAGGGCAGAAGCCCAGTTTATGAGCTCCGGATTTGCAGGTCTGGTGGGGTTGGAGGTATCACGTGTCGGGTCTAAAATTGCATTATAGTCTCCTATAAGGAGTAGTTTGGCCGGGAGGTATTTGGAGATTTTAACGCTAAGTTCCTTAAGTAATGGAGATTGGATGTTGGGAGGGGCATATATGCCTATAAGGCAAAATGTTTCATTATGTGTTTGTACATTTAGAATGACATATCTGCCATCTTTATCCACCTCTGTTGAGAGAACCTTGCAAGCTATGGCCTTGCTGATCAGGACGGACACACCCCTGGAGAAAGTGGAGAAGGTGGAATGGAAACCTTTCTGGATCCATGCACGGTGTAGCGATCGTGGACGGTCGCCTATCATATGGGTCTCAAGTAGAATGAGGATATGCGGTTTATGTTTTTGAACATACTGAAACATTAGGGAGCGCTTGAATGCGGAGCCGAGGCCCCTAACATTCCACGAGATTACTCTCAGGGGGGTCTCCATCACGGATCAGCAAAGCAGATGTAAGTGCACATGGAAAGGTACATTTTGGCGGGAGGCCATCTGGGGAGAGGGTGGTAGCGGGACCATGACGGGTGGAGGGAGGGAGAGAACATGATCTTCACAAACAATACATACATTAACCCAATACGCAACAAGCATATGTATAACATAACCCCTGCTACATTACCAAGAAAAAGGAGTACGTAGCCCTGTATCCCAACAAACAGTAACATTGGCACCTGGATATTATATTAAGTCCCTGGGTGCCCGAAAAAGTGGGTAGTAGTGTCCCTAGGCATACCCAAAAGCGTCCGTAACTCGTAGTGGTTAATCATTGAAAGGCAACCTGTTGCTAGACATTTAGGATGTGTGGTATAGTGTAGAGTACAATCCGTATTTAAAGCGGCTATACTATATATATCTACACATTCCTGAGGAGATGCGGTACTATACCCGGTCAGATGGTGTCCAGCCAGTCACTGACCTCCTGAGGGCGTTCAAAGAATCTGGTGGAACCCCCATGTATTACTCGGAGCTTTGAGGGGAAAAGCATGCTGTATTTCACTTCTTTTCCCCGCAGGCGTTTCTTGACCTCCATAAAGGATTTACGCTGTTTTTGGATTTCCGCAGAGAAATCCGGGAAGAGCATGACTTTCGCGTTCTCATACACCAGGTCTTGCTGCTTTCTAGCTTCTGTTAAGATTAAGTCCCGGGCTTTGTAGTTTAAGAGCCGTGCCAGGAATGGGCGCGGGAGAGATCCAGGGGGGAGCGGGCGAGACGGGACTCTGTGGGCTCTTTCCACCACGTATGTGGCTGGGAGATCCGTTAGGCCCAAAAGGGACTTGAAGAATATCTCCGCGAATTCAGCTGGGTTGTCTCCCTCAATTCCCTCCGGTAGGCCCAGGACTCTCACGTTATTTCGCCGGAGCCTATTTTCTGCATCCACCGAGCGATCCATAAGCTGCTTCACCTGTTGCTTAAGGGAGCTGATGTCAGCGGTGTGTGTGGCAGTTGTATCCTCAGTGTCTGAGACTCGGCGTTCTACCTCGGTTGTTCGCGCCCGGAGTTTATCCATGTCCTGGCGAATTAGCTGGATGTCTGCCTCAACCTTGTCCAGTTTGGTGGTAAGTGCGACTCGGGAGGCAGTGATCGCTTCCAGGATTACTGCTGTGCTTGCGGACGAGTGCGGCTCCTCTCCGGCCTCCGCCATCGTAGCAACGTTATGGCGGCTGCTGCTGGTCACGTGGCAGCACTGCGTGCATGTGTTACCTGCGTCTGCGGAATTTTTACTTCCAGCTTTCTTATTTTCGTTTTTTTTTGGGGGCATGACACCTTGTTCGGCTCCGGGAACCCTCAGGAGACCAGCCGCGGGCAGTAGATGAGTAAAAGTTGCCTTTTTAATAGGATATTTGCAGGATGGTTACGGAGCTTCAGGAGTGCACGTCTTCTTCCTCTTACATCCGGACACGCCCCATCAGTTCCTGAGAAGTTTAATAACTGGGTTGTAGGGGCTCCGGGCCCCTCTCGTCTGGTATCAAGAGATTCAGCACGACCCTACGGATCCAATGATACTGCTCTCATAACTACTCTATTTACGGTATTCTGTAAATAGGCAAAAAATTATATAATACCTGCATCTGCCCTTGCGGTGCCCGTCAGTCTGTGGGAAGCAGGTTTGGAATAGCCTCCTGCTGTGAGTAGATTCCTTGCTCTCCCTGTATGCAAAGGGCTCACCAAATGGTGGGCAATTGACATCTGCCTGAGCTAATTAAAAATAAACATTCTCCCTGACACAGGCCTGGCCCAAGCTAATTAACACATCAAAAGACATCCTGCATCTAAGTACTGCTAGCTCTCTGCTGAGCAAAGAGGGAGCCCAGATTGACTGCAGATGCTCCTACACAACCAATCTAGATTCTAGCACGTCAATGGCAATCGGTACAATAAACCGATTGCGTTCTCGTTTCTCACGGCTGTTCCGTGACAGTCAGGAAGGGTAGAACAATCAATCTCTCTATGTCACAAGAGATAGCGTAAGAATCTGCCCTCAGCCCTGGGCCATTTCCAGTCACTGCCACATTTTTCATCGCCATTTCCTGTCACTGCCACATGGGTTCATATTAAATTAGAGCTCTAATCAGAGAATAAAGGCCTGTTGGTGGTCCAGCCAAGCTGGGCAGAATGCCTCCAGATTCAGGCAAAATCACCCTGAGAAATTTACTGTAGCTAAGGTGAGGTAGTAGGCACCTCATAGCAGGGACGGATCTAGACCAAATTGCGCCTGGGGCAAGGTCACGTTTTGGCGCCTAAACTGCCATTCCCCATCCAGTTTTGGTGCCTAAAGGTCAGGTTTTGGCGCCTAAACTGCCATTCCTCATCTAGTTTTGGCGCCTAAAGGTCAGGTTTTGGTGCCTAAAGGTCAGGTTTTGGTGCCTAAAGGTCAGGTTTTGGCGCCTAAACTGCCTTTCCCTATCCAGTTCTGGCGCCTTTTTAAGAATTCAACAAACTGCGCCTGGGGCAAGAGACCCGCTCGCCCCCCCCCTAGATCCGTCCCTGCCTCATAGTAATGATCAATGTTATAATGTGTGCGTGGCTGTAAGGTGTGACATTTTTATATTCTAATGACACCATGTTTTGAGCAGCTTGCCATGTTAGGCCCCTTTGTTATTATCCCTCGTCCTTGCACAGTACAATACTTAGATTGGGGGCTCCCCAGGACATGTTGGCCCCCTAAAATAGGGCTAGTGACGCCCCTGTTTATACAGAACCTATATGAAACTGTATAAAACCTGCTTTGAAAATTTCACTTCAGATTCCCTTAAAACTGTATCTAATTAGCTACTAGAACTGATTAAATCATATATGTAGCATGGAGAAAATCCGGCACTATAGTGTTTAATAATAGCAACAATTAGTAGACAGTGGCATAAGACGAGTGGTCATGATGAACATAGCAGAGCATAACATACAAAGGGTTATCGTAAACCCACCTCCTCCAATACCATCTTACATAGCAAAAGCTACCACCCTCAGCATGTCATCACCTCACTCCCTTACGGCCAATTCCTGCGACTTCGCAGGAATAATAGCACACTTCAAGACTTCCTCCATCAAGCAGAAGAATTGAAACAAAGACTCCTCATTCGAGGATACGAAGCAAAAAATCTTGATCTGGCCATTAATAGGGCCCTTGGTAAGGAAAGATCAGACCTTATTAAGAGGAGAAGGCGAGATAACACAACTAAACAGTCAGGGGTGTTCTCGTTTGACTTTTCCCCTATGGCCAATCAAATTAAATGGGCCTTCAGTAGAAATTGGTCCCTCCTTTTGGAGGACCCGACTCTCAAAAGTATTCTACCTTCTCAACCCCTAATCACCTTTAAGAAAGCACCAACTATTGGTGATCTTTTGGTGCACAGTGATTTTCGCGAGCATCCACAACGCACTTGGCTGAGCGATATTGCCTCTATAGGCAATCATAGATGCGGCTTTTGTAAAGCCTGCCGGTTCATGAGAACTGGCAAGTCTTTTACTTTAGGCCCAGTGCAACACAACATCACATTTTTTGCCACTTGTAGAACAAAATTTGTTGTGTACGCTCTGTGGTGTCCATGCCACAGATTCTACATTGGCAAAACCACCAGGATGGTGAAGGAACGCATCCTGGAACACATACGCTTGCTTCCTAAAAACAAAGGATGCCCAAGGATTGTTGAACACATGTCAACTGTTCACCAAAGCAATCCCAATCTCTTGTCATTTGCTTGCATCGAGTCCTGTGATGCCCCCCGTAGAGGAGGCGACAGGAAAAAATTATTGCTCAGACAAGAGGCGCATTGGATCCTACGCACTGACGCAATGGGTCCCTTGGGTCTTAACGACTATGTAGATCTGGCCTGTTTCCTTGACCCCTGATCATTCCTTCAGGGGTTCTTTGTGCTACTTATATGACCCCTGTACATTCTCCCTAGGCCACTTCTTGTTGCCCTTACAATCCTTTAGCGGCTTCTTTACCCTCTATTTTTTATCTATATTCCTTTTACCAACATCAAGTGATGGTTTTTAGTGGAATTATATTAAATTAAAATAAATAATTAAAATAAATAAACTAATAAATTTGTTTCATTAAAGAGAACCCGAGGTGGGTTTGAAGAATATTATCTGCATACAGAGGCTGGATCTGCCTATACAGCCCAGCCTCTGTTGCTATCCCAAACCCCCCTAAGGTCCCCCTACACTCTGTAATCCCTCATAAATCACAGCCACGCTGCTGACAAACAGCTTGTCAGAGCTGGCTGTGTTTATCTCTATAGTGTCAGTCTGCTGCTCTCCCCGCCTCCTGCAGAACTCCAGTCCCCGCCTGCATCCCTTCCCTCCCTGCTGATTGGAGGGAAGGGACGGGGGTAGGGACCAGAGCTATGCAGGAGGTGGGGGAGCAGCTGAGACTGACACTACAGATGTAAACACAGCCTCACAGCACGGCTGTGATTTATGAGGAATTGTAGAGTGCAGGGGGACCTTAGTGGGGTTTGGGATGGGCTGGGCTGTATAGGCAGATCCAGCCTCTGTATGCAGATAACATTCTTTAAACACACCTCGGGTTCTCTTTAAGGAGGATGAGCCGCTTCAGGGATTGTCTGTCCCTCTCCACTTGGTGGCCGTTCTGCGATCTGCAGCCTCTCTTCTCCTTGGTGTACCCAAGTACCCCTTCCCTCTTTTTCCCTTCTTCATTCTTTTTATTCCCCACTCACACCCCACCACCTTCCACTCTCTTTTTGGGTATCACTTGTTATCCTCCTCTTCCCCTCCCTGGCTCTGCTTTACCCTGCAGCTCAGCATTGACGCATTGTGTTTCAGTCCTTGGTGGAAATGGTCCACCTATCCATTTGGAGTGCATCTACCACTAGCTGCCCCCCCTCGGTGTCTCCATCTGTTTTGGTAGCACCGAGGTTGCTATGGTTCCTATTTGGCACGTGATTTGAGCGCGTCATAGCAGCTCCGTGTGCCGAAGAGGCTGATGTGGGTTGGGATTAGTTAGCGTGCACGTACGTCACTTTGACGCGTGCACGCGACTGTCCATGCGAAATAGTTCCCGCCCCCACCAGTGACGCTTATGAGCTAATCAGCGTGAGCGGACGTCATCTTGACGCGTACACGCGACTGCGCATGCGTCACTTCATGCGTCCCACGAGACTCAGCAGGGGATTGGCCAATTCTGGCTAGCAGTTCCAGAAGGGGCGGATCCAACTGCGGCGGACCGGAAGTGTACCTCCAACACGCTTTATATGCCCCGCCGCTCCACCAGCATTTGCTGCACCTGCACCTTAGAGAAAGCTTGGCGTAAGCCACGCGAAACGGTCGTCGGGCCGTGCACCCTCTGGCACCCACCACCGCTACCTCCCACCCACACCCAGGTACCAAGTTAGACATTTTTGGCACTATCGTCATTGTTTGCTATTATGCTTGGATGTTATGCTCTGCTATGTTCATCATGACCACTCGTCTTATGCCACTGTCTACTAATTGTTGCTATTATTAAACACTATAGTGCCGGATTTTCTCCATGCTACGTTTTTGTTGAACCTGCTGCTCTGTATTTGTCCTGAGCACATAGTGTTCTGGGTGTTTATTACCTACCTACCCCGAGTGCCCGCCAACTCTCCCTCAATTTTTAAATCATATATGTCCATATTTAAAAGGATGAGTTGGCAACACTAACCTGGGAAACTCAGGCCAGGGGCCCTCTAGAGGTTGTTAATAGCTGTTGCAATTGCTCAGCGTTTTTGCAAGTAGTTTTTACAGCAATTTCTGGCACTTTTAGAAGCAGTACCATTGCAGCTATAGCCGCACAGATATCAGCTGCTACGCAACGTTGTCCAAGCGCTGTGGTGATCAGCTTTGTACTTCTATGCAGTCTAAAGGGGGGGGGGGGGGAGGGGAGTCACACTTACATCTGCGGGAAACACAGACGATTACACCAAAATGTCTTTTTTTACAATACGTGCGTTTATCTGCAACTGAATGCAGTCTTTTTTTATTCACAGTAACCAGCGATTTGCAATGAGGAATCGGATGAGTTATGTGGAAAAGTATGGCAGGCTGTGTCTTTTGTTAAACGCTGTACAGAATCGCGGATGGATTTCAACAAGTGTGACCCCTGTCTGCAACCTCCCTTAGGCAGGAGACACACTTGCAATTCCGGGATTTCCGTCACAGTGCGTTAACAATCCCATTTTCTGCCCATGATTTTTTGTGCTCGTTTCCACGATTTTACATTTACAGCATAATACATTGTAATTACAAACTGGCGCATCGTGCGAAAAAGAGCAGAAAGCTTTGTGATTTGAAAACACGTGCAAAACCGTGAACGTAAAATGTGATCAAACGCCTAACGACATGCATTTCCCGAGTGGGGCCATTGACTCCATTGGCCAACGTAGCCGTGTGCATTCTGCCATCTGCAACGCACACGATCATTCTACCAAGTGTGTTCCCTGCCTTACAAAAATCACTACAGCACAGTTACATCAGCAGATTCACCCAAGAGACAAATCTCTCTCTGATCAAATCTGATTAGTGAGAGAGAGCTGTCGGTTGCCCATACACCACAGGCCGATTCTGGATCAATTTCATGCTTAAATCGATCAGCAATTGGCCTTGTGACGCGACATTCGCCATCTCGCCAGCCCGAGGGTGTCCCCCAATGTTAAATGTGCCCCTCCCATGCACTATACTGTCCGTGCCTGCTGCTGGCTCTATGCTCCATCTTACGTCCATACACGCGCCCCATGTGGTTGCCTGAGTAACGCGGCCGTGTGTACGGCGTCTCACGCGTGCCTAATGGCCCATACTCACAGGTCGCCCGTGAGTATGAAATGTCGCTACTCGAAGCTGTCGCCGGGCAGTTGGCGTGGTCAATCGCCTAGCGACAGTTTCCGCCGCAACTTCGCCACAACTGTCGCTAGTCCACGTGTGTATGTGGACTAGCGACAGCAACCAATAGGGAATGCACAGAGCTTCCGGCGGGGGGGAGGGACGTCGGCGACAGCTTCCGTCGCATCAGTAATCCCTCTTCCGGCGTGTGCATGCGGAGGGACTCGGAGACAAAGTGTCGCCGATGTGTCGTGCACACGCTCCCGTGTGCTAGCGACGAGGGACAAAAGAAGCCCGTGAGTATGGGCCATAAGTGTACGCTGACAACCACATGGGGTGCATGCATGGGCACAGGCTGGAGCCCAGAACCAGCGGCAGGCACCGAGAGGTAAAGTATAGTGCACCAGCAACCGGGGGGAACACATTTGACATTTGGGGGGGCAGCGCTGGGGTTTTTGTTGCGTTTGTCCGTCGTCCCGATACCGCTCGCTGTTACCAATTGACCGCAACGGCCCAACATCTTCCAGCATGTCTGATCGATACATGCAACCAATTTCGGCCCGAATTTGGTCACATCCTCGATCGAGCATGCTTTTGGCGGCACCTATTTTTATCCTATCCTATACAATAAAACCTAACTGTCCCTGCGCCAGGTCGGCTGATGGAGAAAACCGGACAGGGGGTGGAGTTAGGGGTGGAGTTAGGGGCGGAGTCAGAAGCACACTTTTATGTAGAGTGGGGCTAAGCAATGGGCTTTTTAAAAAAAAAAATTTATAGTATTTATATCGCACTGACATCTTCTGCAGCACATTACAGAGTACATAGCCATGTCACTAACTGTCCTCACCAGTAGTACTGGTCCAGTGCACATAAGAGACAGTTTTTCACCAGTAACTGCACATAAGAGACAGCTTTTCACCAGTAAATGCACATTATAAGAGACACCTTTTCGCCAGTAAATGCACATAATAAGAGACAGCTTTTCCCCAGTAAATGCACAAGAGACAGCTTTTCACCAGTAAATGCACATAATAAGACACAGCTTTTCACCAGTAAATGCACATAATAAGAGACAGCTTTTCACCAGTAAATGCACAAAAGAGACAGCTTTTCACCACTAAATGCACATAATGACAAACAGCCAGTGTTCCCAGTATATGTAGCCAGGGATATATGTGCCCAGTATATGTAGCCAGGGGGTATATATGTCCCAGTATATGTAGGCAGGGGTGTAAATGTCCCAGTATACGTAGGCAGGGGTATATATGTCCCAGTATAGGTAGCCAGGGGGTATATGTGCCCAGAATAGGTAGCCAGGGGGTATATGTGCCCAGAATAGGTAGCCAGGGGCTATATGTGCCCAGAATAGGTAGCCAGGGGCTATATGTGCCCAGAATAGGTAGCCAGGGGCTATATGTGCCCGGAATAGGTAGCCAGGGGCTATATGTGCCCGGAATAGGTAGCCAGCGGCTATATGTGCCCAGAATAGGTAGCCAGGTGCCCCCCGCCCCCCCCCCCCCCCCCCCCGCAGGAGGAGAACAGTGCAGCAGAGAGAGAGCTGGGAGCAGCGGTGGAGAAGGGGGGCAATCTCCCCCCCCTTCCCTCACCTTAGGGTGCTCTCTCTCCCCCGCTGTCTCCTCCAATATGATGTGCAGGCTGGCGGGTGGCTGCGGGCGGAACTTACCTCTGTGTCGCAGGCGCCGGAAGTTCGAATCTCAGCGGCTGCGGGACCCGAACTTCCGGCGCTGGAGCGACACATAGGTAAGTTCTGCCTGCAGCCACTCGCCAGCCTGCACATCATCCTGGAGGAGACAGCGGGGGAGAGAGAGCACCCTAAGGTGAGGGAAGGGGGGGGGAGATTGCCCCCCTTCTCCACCACTGCTCCCAGCTCTCTCTCTGCTGCGCTGTTCTCCTCCTGCGCTGCGAGGGGGGGGGGGGGGGCTCTAAACCGGACAACTTAATTGTCCGGTTTAGCATGCCTTTTTGCACAAAAACCGGACTGTCCGGTGTAAAACCGGACACCTGGCAACCCTATCCACTTTCCCTGTCTGTCCGTCCGTGGCTTTTTTGTACTGCACATGTGCACAGTACAGACAGCCTTCGGGACGGGAGGTCAGGCCAGGGAGCAGCGCGGGCTGGTGCGTGCGTGGCGGATGGTTGGGTGCACGTGCACGGCGGGTGCGCATGTGCACTAACATGGTGTGGCGGTGGAGGCAGTATCACTACCTAGAGCCCGTTTTTAAGCGGGCTTAGGTAGACTAGTTCGACAATAATTATCAAATCGGATGATCGATCGCTCGCCAAGTTGATAGATGTAACGCCACCTTTAGTTTTGAATTCCTAGTATTCCAGTGAGCATTTAATCAGTAGTTCATCACACAACAGCGAAGAAGTAGTGAAAGTGAGTTTGCTGCAGCCAGATTCAGTCTAGACAGCTCCTCTGACATCACAGATCTGTACATCACTGACATTTTTCAGATGATACAGATCAAAGGGCAAACGTTGTAACTGACTGAGCACTTGTAAAGCATAGGTTTACACATGGTGAATGAAAGGTTTGTGTACATTTTTCCCCTAGATCCTTCATATGATGAGGGCTTTCCTTTTAAAATTCCTAATTCCCCCTCCTGTTGTGAGAGGGTGGGCGGGGTTTGAGGGAATATGTTAATTTCCTGGGAGGAAGTGAGTCTATGGTTTTGGAATTTGACTGGGAGAAGCTGGGAAGCTTGTTTAGGTGGCAAAAAAGGGCTTTCTATTTAGAGGCATTGACGCTTCCAAAATGCCCCATTTTACAGTAGTTCCTGTAGACAACAACCAGAGGGGCTATGACAACGTGGAGGGTCTGAACTGTGTGGATTATCGAGATACAGGACAGCACTCCCAGGATGTGTACGACACTGTTAGCTCAGATGGTAAGTTCCCACTGACATCTCACCAAGTTCTGATCTGTTAGACATTTAGAATCTAGGGAATAATGTAAAGTCATTTTGAAAGTTTTTATATTCTTTTTTTTTTTTTTTGTATTTTAGCTGAGATGCTGTGTGTGGTATCCTCTGTCTGTCTCCATGTTGCTGTCAAAGAATGTGAGCAGCTATATATATCTCCTGTTCCTGATACTTTTATTATGTGCAGTGTTCTGGCTCTGCTGTGCAGCTGTAAGCCAAATACTCCAAGGCTCTGTTCACAGTGATCAGTTGCTTTCCATCTGACAGCAACACAATGTTAGATACAGCGGTGCCGCAGATTACCTGTACAGTGAAGCATTCAGTTCAGTGAAAAGTATGCTTCACTTCCACTGTTACCGCGTGCGTTTGGTGGCAAGGCACTGCATGCAGTGTGTTAACGTGCCACTTGCCATTATATCGCAATGTCTGCGCTGCACTTTGAACGTCGCTATGGGTGGAGCATTGCAGTGCGGTGAGCTGTGTTACCGAGTGGCACTTATGCAGCAATGCTCCACTGTGAATGGGGCATTAGGTTAAAAAGTCTGAAGAGCTGCGCCTAAACAATTAAAGTGTAACTCCACTAACGGCTTATTTTCAGTTTTTAATAAATCATTTGAAAATGAGTTGTGAACAGTTAGAAGCTCTATTCTATTTCATTATGCTGGGTACACACTACGGTTTCTTTTTCCCGTCGATTTTCCGTCTGATCGCTTTCCGATTCGATTCTCTTATATTTTCTTATTTATTTCCATTCACGTCTATGTGAAATCGATTAGAAAAATGATCGAAAATAAGATCGGACATGTCGAAATTATCTAGAACCATCTAACACAAAATTGTATGGTGTGTACCAGTGGCGTAGCTAAGGAGTTGTGGGCCCCGATGCAAGTTTTACAATGGGGCCCCCCAAGGCGTACATTTGAATACGGCGCTGGTAGACTTGGGCGCAGGATCCAGCTGTTAAATGGCTGGTCCTGCTTCTGCACAAGTCCGGGGCGTTTTAATTACTATTCCCCCTCCAGGCCGACATGGATAGTGGGGGAATGAAATAATTCGGCTTCCAGCGATTGCTGGAGGCCGAATTATTGTGTTTTTTAAACAACTTCGGCTCCGTCTTCTGACGGAGCCGACCTTCCTCACTGAGCGCCGCTATAGACTGATTCCTATTACAGTCTATGGCGGCGCTGGCTGCGCCCAAAGCTAGCAGCGCTGAAAAGCACTGCTCCGCCCCCAAGCACTCTATACATAGCAATTAATACGGTGCACCAAAACCTGCCAATGGCAACTACTGTGTCAGAGGTGCAAGAAGGGGATGGGGAACAGTTTGTTAATTATTACCACTATTCAAAGCATCTATAGAAGTGATTATTATGAGCACAGGACCAATAGAGAGCTAATACTGTAGTTGAGGAAGGGCCCTTCGGGGCCCCTCTGGCCCAAGGGCCCCGATGCGGTCGCTACCTCTGCAACCCCTATTGCTACGCACCTGGTGTGTACCTAGCATTACGGTTTCTTCACTGGAGAGTTTTCCAGTCATTAACAATAGAACTTATGGAACGATCGACCTTCCAGTTGATCAGATTGGATAGTGCTCTCGTGGCTGCAGTAGAGCAGCGCTTGAGCATGGAGGAGTGTAGCCCTGACCGTGGGAGGCTCCCTGGCAGTGGCAGACGCAGGTAATTATTTGATTTTTCACCCTTAAAGGTTCTATACATACCTCCCTGGGGCCAGGCGCACTCCACCGTTGCGCTCCTGTCCCTGGGAGTGATCTACGCCTGCAAAGTAGTATTGCGCAAGCGCAGAATGCTCCCGGCTGCGGGAGTGAGATGGGGGAGCATGCCGGGCTGCACATGCATGACAAAGCGTGACTCTGCCGGGCTTTCGAGCTTAATTGCAGGGGACCGGAGGAGCCACCCAGAAAGATGGCGAGGGACAAGCTGCCTATGGCTCCCTGCACACTGCAAATCCGTTTTCTGATTCCGATTTGCAAATCCGATTTGTCCTGGATGGAATCAACAGAAAAAAGGAATCGATTCCCATTAATTCGCCAATACCTTTATCACTAATTATCACAATGAATTGATCTATATCTTTTTTTCCGCCACCAATTAGGCTTTCTTTGGATGGTACATTTTGCTAAGAATAATTTTTTCTAAAAGCATTTCACAGGAATATTAAGAAAAAAGTGGAAAAAATTCATCATTTCTCAGATTTCAGCTATTATAGTTTTAAAATAATACATGCTACCATAATTAAAACCTATGTATTTTATTTGCCCATTTGTCCCAGTTATTACACCATTTAAATTATGTCCCTATCACAATGTATGGCGCCAATATTTTATTTGGAAATAAAGGTGCATTTTTTTCAGTTTTGCGTCCATCATGATTTACAAGCTTATAATTATGGCCCAAATGGACCCAAATTTAAAAAAACTACATTGGACCATTAAAAACTATGTGCTAAATTATAATAAGTAGCAGCATTTTTTTTCGCTGCATGCTGAAAATTATATATTTTTTTTTTAATGTGGGAGGCAGTAACCCCTCCCCTCCTTTGAAATTGCCGGGAAAAAAACAGCAGACTGTGGTGGAGTGGGAGGTGTCCGGTAAAGGAGGATATGGGAGGAGGAGACCTTGCCTTGCCGGAGATAGCCAAGTCTCGCGGTGTCTTGACCACTGTTGGTGAGGTCATCCGGTGGAGCCACCTGTCAAAAAGTTTGTGCAGAGGAGTGTAGCGCCAGAAGGAATACTCGCTTGCTGGGGACGCCAGAGACTCGTGCTGTGAGCCGCAGGAGGGAGCCATGAGCCGACAGGAGGGAGCCATGAGCCGCAGCAGGGAGCCGCCAGGAGCCATGAGCCGACAGGAGGAAGCCGTGAGCCGCAGCAGGGAGCTGCCATGAGCCGACAGAAGGGAGGAGCTGGGAGCCGCCAGGTGCCGTGAGTCATGCTCGGAGGAGAGGACACAGAGCCTGCCGCATCGGATGCAGAAGGAGAGGGCTGATGTCGCTTGTGTGAGATTTCAAATGGACAACACCCATGTGTGGGAGGGCAGCTGATGGCAAAACGCACCCATGATTTTGAACCTCCTACTGAGCTCAAAAGTTATGGCTGCCTCCTGTTTAACACTAGTTATGAACAGAAAAATGAAAAAGGCATACACTGAAATGCTCATGTGCATAAATGAGTTTTTATTTATCTTTGTATGTGTCAGGGTGGTACAACTAAATATTTTGAATTAAAAAATATTTTGGTTTGGGTCCGCTTTAACCACTTCAGCCTACAGTGTTGTTCACCTTGTACCTAGGTATGTATTTGGCTGGTGTTGGCTCCACCCACTTTTTCTAACCCTAACACACAATTACTAAATGACCACGGTTGTGAGTTTGGGCATCAATAAGTTGTATATTCCCATAGGAATTAAACAAATCAGATTGGCTGTTTGTGACTCACCCACCCTCATCCAGCATTTGAACCCCAGTCACCCAATGACCAATTGTAGCAGGTTTGAGGCATCTGCTATTAACAGTGTAAAAAATGGCAGCAATTTAAATATTCCCCTTGAAAATCAACAGGTGAATTTTTGATTGGCTATTATAGGCTCCACCCACTTCCCTGAATATTGATCTCAGTCACCCAGTGGCCATCTGGGCAGAGTTTGAGAACCCTGCCATTAACAGTGTAAGAAGGTCTGCAGTTTATATTTTCCCAGTGAAATTTGTTTTTGGCTCTGCCCACTTTTTGTAACCTTGACACACAGTCACTCAATGACCAAGTTTGTGAGCTTTGCGGTTCTTGGCATCAATAATAATTTGTATTTTTTTCCCAGTAAAAAAACAAAACAAATCTGATTGGCTGTTTGTGGCTCGGCCCAATTTTCTGAATTTGAACCCCAGTGACCCAATAACCAACTGTACCAAGATTGAGGCTTGTGCCATTAACAGTGCAAGAATGGCAGCAAATTAAATATTCCCCTTAAAGAGAACCTTAACTGAATGGGGGTAAAGAGTTTCACTTATCTGGGGCTATTACCAGCCCCCTGCAGCAGTCCTGTGCCCTCGGAGCTGCTCTGGAATCCTCCGGTCCCCCGCTGTCACTTAGTTTCGTTTTTGACGACTCACCAGTCGGCCGGCCGCCATGCGTATTGACGCATTCCCTACAGCAATTAGCGCTGTTGTGGACAAAAATATGCGTTGCCGCATTCCGCATTGATAGATATGTCTCAACGCGTATTTTTGTACGCGTTGCGGTCCGCAACAGTGCTAGTTGCAGTAGGGAATGCGTCCAATAATACGCATGGCGGCTGGCCGTCAAAAACGAAACTAAGTGACAGCGGGGGACTGGAGGATTCCAGAGCGGCTCCGAGGGCACAGGATTGCTGCAGGGGGCTGGTGATAGCCCCAGGTAAGTGAAAATCAATACCCCCCGTTCAGTTAAAGTTTCCTTTAAAAATCAACAGGCGAATTTTGATTGGCTTTTTTAGGCTCCAACTACTTTTCTGAATATGAATCCCAGTCACCCAGTGACCAACTGTGCTAAGTTTGAGAACCCTGCCATTAACAGTGAAGAAAGGCTGCAGTTTACGTTTTCCCAGGGAAATCTGTTTTTGATTCCACTCAGTTTTTGTAACCTTAACACACACTCAATGACCAAGTTTGTAAACTTTCGGGTTCCTGGCATCAAAATTGTGTGAATGGAAGCAGTTTATCCAGCAAATAAATCTGATTGGCCGTTTGTGGCTCCGCCCCTTTAGTGAATTTGAACCTCAGTCACTTATTGATTTGGTTGTTGTATGCTCCAGCCACTTTTCTGAATATTAATCCCAGGCAGTCACCCAGAGACCAGCTGTGTCAAGTTTGAGAACCCTGCCATTAACAGTGTAAGAATGGCTGCAGTTTATTTTCCCATGTAAAAAGTTAGTTGTTTTTGGCTCCGCCCACTGTTTGTAACCTTGACATTCAGTCACTCAATAACCACGTTTATGAGCTTTGGGGTCCTTGGCATTAATAAGTTGCATTTTTTTTTTTTTCCATTGAAATTAAACCTGATTGGCTGTTTGTGGCCCACCCCTTTATAGAATGTAAACCCTAGATAGAACGAAGTGGTTAAAAATGTTCGTAAGATACCCTTTTCACATGCATAATAAGTTCAGACTCTTAGGTAACTATTTATGTTTTGTGGTTTAATTGTAATTTTTTTTTTCTTTCATTAAAAAATTTATTTGGGTAATTTTTGGTATGGAGGTAAACAGTTAATTAAAATGTAATAATGTGTGTTTATTTCATTGACAAATGTATGTAGATGTAGTTTTACTATTTCGCCACAAGATGGCCACAGTCAAAAACATTTTTTAGTTCTGGAAGCTAACGCCCTCGCTTCCAGGTAGCATAAGGAGGACGAGAAACTTTTTTTTTTTTTTTTTTTTTAACTTATCAGAAAGATGGCGGTTTCTGATAAGAAGCCGTCTGTCTTTCTACCGGGGACTTAGATCAATGAATGGGAACAATGTCCCCATTCATTGATCTCCAGGCTAACTGGGAACAGGTGCGTGCGCAGCAGCGCTACAGCAGCCGGCTGGACGTGACAATCACATCCAGGCGGCATAAATAGTTAAAGAGGAACTTCTGTGAAAATAACGTAAGGAACAAAAGTGCTTAATTTTTACAATAATTATGTATAAATGATTTAGTCAGCTTTTGCCCATTGTAAAATCTTTCCTCTCCCTGATTTACATTCTGACATTTATCACATGGTGACATTTTTACTGCTGGCGGGTGATGCCAGTGGAAGTAGCTGCTGCTTGCTTGTATGGCAGTTGGAAAGAGCTGTTATTTCCCACAATGCAACAAGTCTCCCACAGTGTGATGTCTGAACCATGGTCCTGATGTCACACTGTGGGAGGGGTTTTAAAGAGTAACTGTCAGGCTGCAGAAGCTAATTTAAACCTCTATTCTCCTGTGTTAAACAGTTTAAAAGGAAGCCAAAAAGGCATTAGTGAAGATAAAAATCTCTCTTACCTTTGATGTGTGCTTATCAGCAAAGCTGTTATTCTTAAGAAGACGCAAGCCGCATACCATACTGCAAAGCATTCTGGGGCTCTCCCCTCGGCTGCTAATGAGACGTTACAGCAGCTTGTAATCAGTCCAGCGCGTAGCACTGATAAATCTCCGGGCAGAGTACAATGCAGGAGTCAGCTATTGTTCCTAGCCACATGGCTAATTAATATTCACTGCACACTGTGTTATTCAGTACGAGCTTTTCTGTGATCAGGAAGCAGGCAGGACATGACGACACAATTGGCTTCATAGAAGACAGAAAAACATGGAACCTGCCATGAGCTGTCAGGAGCATCAATCTCTGCATATACTATATAAAAATTCTGTGAAGTACAAACGTGGACAGTGAAATGCATATGTAATGTAAGTACAGCCAATCTTTAGCTACTGATATGTGTTTATTTTCTCTGAGACCTTATACCTAACAGCTCCTCTTTAAAGGGAACCTAAACTGAGAGGGATGTGGATGTAATACCAGTTGCTGGCGGTCCTGCTGATCGCTGTCTGCAGTAGTGGCTGAATCACACACCTGAAACAAGCATGCAGCTAATCCAGTCTGACTTCAGTCAGAGCACCTGATCTGCATGCTTGTTGAGGGGCTGTGGCTAAAAGTATTAGAGACACAGGATCAGCAGGAAAGTCGGGAAACTTGTATTATTTTAAAAGGAAAAATCCATGTCCTCCTCAGTTTAGGTTCCCTTTTTAACACTATTATTTATTGTATTTATAAAGCGCCAATATTACGCAGCGCTGATATCAGTATACAGAGCCCCCTGATGAGCCGTTTGAGAAAATGAAAAGATTTCTCATGGGAAAGGGGGGTATCAGCTACTGATTGGGATGAAGTTCAATTCTTGGTCATGGTTTCTCTTTATGAAATGTAGTAATGTATATTATTGTCTTCCTCCTGCCGACGCTTCCCGTCGGTACTGCAGCTGCACCATAATAATGGGTTGTACACTAGAATCTCTTTATAGTAAACTCCAAGGGACTGGAAAAACGTAGTTTACTTTATTAGAAATTGTAATACTCAAGCTCATAAAGTATACTAGAGTACTGGATCTTAATTCAGTTTAATAATTGAGTCATTTTTTTCAGTTCAATGCTTCAGCAAGCGAGCACAGACAGTGTCTAAGCTAGATATAAAAATGCACAGTGTTTAACATTTGCATGCGATAATCATGCAACAGTTAACCACCCTGGCGTCCTATTAAGATCGCCATGGTGGCTGCGCAGCAGTATTTTTTTAAATTGTTTAATTTATTTTTTTTTAAATCCTGTAGCTAGCCTAGCGCTAGCTACATGATTCCCTGCCGAATTCCTCCCACCCTTCCGATCGCCGGCGATCAAACCCATTAGGAAATCCCGTTCTGAACGGGATTTCCTTTAGGGCTTCCCCATCGCCATGGCGACGAACAGAATGACGTCATCGACGTCAGAGGGAGTCCCAATCCACCCCGTAGCGCAGCCTGGAGGTGATTGGATATATATAAAAAAAATTGTGAAAATCGTCCACCGCGGCGGTCATTAACGAGCTGCGCTCATCCATACCGCGAATGCAGGTACAGTACTTACAGTGTGCTTCCCTGTCCACATTTCTGTGTAGCCTGGATGATACTTCAGCATTGCAACCATGCACATGAAAGTCACAGATGACAGGCAATACCCTCAGTAATCGGGCAGCAGCTTACACAGGAAGCATAAGTCTCACTGGCTGGTGCAGGCCCAGAGTAGTGTGCAGATAGCGAGCATGGTACATGTGGCTGCCAACCCACCCACTGACAAACGCTCATGGGTCTCCTACTGACGTATGACACATGCGCCGCCCACTTTCCACTATAGCTGGATACAGAATACTGAAGGGGCCAAAAAAACAAGTTAGACGTTCTATTATGTCCAGGTTTACTATACCAGGCGTTAATCACATATACTCATAATTGGGTTTGATCGGGACCTAGACACATAAGGTGCGAACACACGCACTGCTAAATGTAACGATTCGCTCAGCGGATCGTTCAGAAACAGCCTTATCAGTCTGTCGACAGCGCTTACACACGCGCATACTGTCGGCTAAAGACCGCCCAGTGGGAGGGTCCGGCGGACCCGTCGTTGCATTTAGTAGTGCGTGTGTACGCACCTATAGTTTACTATACCTGAATGTTTGCTATGTCAGAGTTTACTATAAAGAGATTATACTGTATTTTTAACTTCTCTTATCTGAAAGTTATCCAGGTGATTACATTTTTTTTTTTTTGTCTTTCTCTTTATCTTATCCGTTCTCTAAAGGGGAAGGTAAATAAAAGTTAGATAAGGTAGGGAAAGTTTTATTGCTGCTTGGAAGACTCAATAGTTTATTAACAATTAAGGGCCCTTTTCCACTAGCAATCGCTAGCGTTCACGCTGAACGCTAGCGATTGCTGAATCGCAATTACCGGCGATTCCCCGACGTTCGCGGCCGCGATTTTGCTATGCTATGCACTGCATAGCAAAATCGCGGCAATAATCGCTCCGCCGCGCGATCGCGATCCGGTCAAAAACGAATCGCGGTAGTGGAAATGACCTACCGCGATTCCTATGTTAAAAGCAAACTGTAGCGATTTGACAAATCACTAGCGGTTTGCGGTTTTGCGATTAAGCAATCGCAAACGCTGTAGTGGAAAAGGGCCCTGACTGATGCCACATTTGTTTGAAATGAAAAGTATAGGGTAGCCTGGAGCCGTCTGATGCCTTGTACACATGCACTGTCTAGCAACGCATCTGTTGCTATGGGGGGAGGGGGGCAAGGGAGAACGATTGACATGCGACAGAGTGGATTCCTGTTGGCTAGGGAGCAAGGAGAAGGATGAAATTGGGTGTCGGGGATCACTAAAGATCCATCTTTAGCAGATGTTGTGCGGCTGCAGCACACACACTGGTCTGACTCCTGGTTCTAGGCCATGGTGGTCATTGTCTGTCAGGGCCGAGTTCAGACCAGCATGTGTACGTAGCTCAGAGCACCGCACAACCGCATTGTTCTTAGCACCTCTCCGTCTGCAGGAATTAGCTCTGTCGCATACATTTTTTTTCTCTCTCCCCTCCACCCACCTTAGCAACAGACGCGTCGCTAGCCAGGAAGCCGGTGACGACACCATGCTGGTGTGAATTTGCGTTGTACGCAAAAACTGTTTTTAATGACATTTTTGTAATACATAAGTTACTTTTCAGGAGCTCTTGCAAACTTTACAATGGAAAAAAATTGTTCAGTATTTTTACCAGCATCCAGTGCATACTTTATTTTGTGCATATAATTCTAGTTTCTTGCTCCTCAGACTAAACAAACATTAAACTGCTTGGTAAGGTGTCTGGCTATCACTAAGTGGCACCTGAAGTAATCACTAGGTGCAGCAATCTGCTTTGCAATCGGCTCTCAAAATAAGGCTTTTTTTTTTTTCAGACGGATGCTTGCCAAGCAGTTAAGTCTCCCATTTGCCGCCCACCAGTGCAATTCGGATGCAATTTAAATGCAGCCAAATTGTAACAGTTGTAACACCACTTGTGTCAAGTGTGTGTTGTCAGGCGGTTGTGTTACTGGGCGGCAGAGGACCGCGACATGTCAAATATGGCAGAATAGAACTTCAGAGGGCAGGGGAGAGTTAAAAATACATGACCTATTTACCTTTTTTCTAAAGGTGCCCATACACTCGTCAGATTGGCAGCAGATAGATAAGAAATGCATCTGATGGTCTATCTGATGCGTTTTTAGAACATTTTTTACCAGGATAGAATTCCAACAGATTTCAGTTTGAAATCTATTGAAATTCGATCTGATGGCATTCTTTTGCCATCAGATTTCCATTAAGGCCAATGCAAACTGATAAGCAATCTCTTCAGATCGACCTAAATTTTCCACCCTGCAAGTTCGATGGAAATCCATCGAAATCGATCGAAATCGGCCATCGATCGGTCGATTGGCCAACCGATTTGCAATCGATCGATCGATCGGGATCGATCGGTCGGCCAGAAAATCGGCTGAGTGTATGGGCTGCTTAACTCTGGGACAGAGACAATAAAACATTCAATATAAACAAACAAGGAAGGATCTGCAAGCCAGACAATGGATGATGAAAAAACTGGTATTTTTTATTATAAGGTCCCCTTTAAGGCATGGACAGACAGACCTACACCATGCCTTGACAAAGGGGAACTTATTGGCCCCGAAACAATCGTTGGTGTAATGATCAGATAATTGAACGTGTGTGTGATGGGACAATAAAGGTTTCGCTGTTTCTGAATAAGCCTGTGTGCGGATCCATACTTCGATTTTGTGGCTTACAATTGCTGAGGATCCTGCACCAGCACCCGCTGGATTAAGGTGTGTGTGTGTGTGTGTGTGTGTGTGTGTGTGTGTGTGTGTGGTTCTTCTTCTATGTATTGAGCCTGACACTGCATCTGCGTGGCCATGGCCGCTCGCGTCCTTGCTCACATGACCGGGAGCATCCTGCGCAGACGCAGTAGAGATTTTCTTGTACTGCACCTGCGCAGGATGCTCCCAGCAACGGGAATGTGAACAAGGACGGGCGCAACCAGGGCCATGCGGGCGCGGTGGCCGGTGACAGGCTCAGTCGCCAAAAGTGAAACTGAGCCACGGCGGAGGATCATAGAGTACCGGCGTGGGCACAGGGCGACTGCAGGGTGCTGGTAGAAGCCTCGGGTAAGTAAAACTGCCTTTTTTTTTTTTTTTTTTTTTGTTGTTGTTTATACCGCTTACCGTAAGTATCCCTTTAAGAGTAGTTACTGAACTTTTTAGTTTTGGTAGTATAATCCCCTCTGTAAAGCGTCTTTTACATGGAAAGATGAATTGCACTCTTGCTGCATGGTTTAGTCAGTGATTTGCTTGGGAGTGGGTGCCATACAGTCACTATGTACCGGTAATTATCGACGTGTAACACACTGCATGGTTACTGCACAGCTGGAAACCGCCACATGTAGTGTGCAGCTGTACATCCAGAGAACAGGCACCATCTCGCCACCCATGCAAGCAGATCCACAGGAACGCTTGGCAAACAGTGGACACACTATGGTAAGCCTTTTTCACACAGCAGTTGACACCTGTGCAATGAACTGGCTTGCAGTTCCCATCAGCCTAGTGTTGTCTTGTTTCATTGAGGATCAGAGCTGTGACATTTGTCTCTGGTAATCCTACCCATCTGACTGGCAGTGCCTGCACACACTAATATTGTTTATATAATCATCATATTACACAATGCTATGTATCAGCTGATCTCATAAAGCACTACACTCTTCCCCACTGACAGGATACAGACTCTCTGCTATGCAATGTCCTGATCACAGAAGAACATTATGCACTCCAGGAAGGGGGTTTAATGACAGTTGTAGTTTGAAATGACACACCCTGGAATTGTTAGAGAATATGAACAGAAGTTTGGGCTCAAACACCTACTTGCCTAAGGAGAAGCATCTGGATCCTAATGAGGCTCCCCTCTCTTTCCTCTGGTCCTCCGTTGACGCTGGTGAACCCTCCAAAGATAACCAATAAAGGCTTGTGAGTAAACTGATCAGGGCTGTGCTCCTCTTCTTACATAAGCCCGGCCGTGCCTGTTCAGTAGCTCTGAGTGCAATACAGCTGCGCTCCAGCTTGAAGAGGAGTGCGGCCCTGATCAGATTACCGACAAGGCCTGGTCTGTCATTTTTGGAGGGTCCACACATGGCGACAGGGGAAGGGAAGACAGTGGATCCTAATGAGGCTTCCCTCTTCTTAAAGGACAATAGGAATGATCACAGATATGCAAATTGTTCCGAGTTGATGCATATTTGTATGCAAATATATGCAGCTTGACCATGGGCCAATCAATTTAAACCTGAGTCCATATTTCACGTATAGCATTGTCTTTATTATGTACCCCACGTTTGTTTTTCTTGCTTTGTACAGCGCCACCGAATATGTTGGCGCTTTGTAATAATAATAATCCGAACATTTATATAGCGCTTTTCTCCTGTTGGACTCAAAGCGCTCAAGAGCTGCAGCCACTGGGATGCGCTCAGGAGGCCACCCTGCAGTGTTAGGGAGTCTTGCCTTGAACTCCTTCCTGAATAGGTACTGACCCTAACCAGGATTCGAACCCTGGTCTCCCATGTCAAAGGCAGTGCCCTTAACCAGTACTCTATTCAGCCACACGATCCCAAAAAGTAGGCTGTCTGGCCAGCCCCCCTGGTCTTATAGTGCCCTGGCCAGGACACTCCACCTTTCCTTCACACCTGGCGACCCAATTGTTCTTGGACAGTCCAGCTCAGAGCCCACCCGGTCACGCCCCTTCTCGCCCTAGCTTCGCCCAGCTCTCAGGTTACTTGACCAGGGTAGGGCCCTATTTGAGCCGACCTTATTAATTACCGTAACAGAAGCTATGACTCCCAATTGGAGTTATAACCCTAAAGTTAATGTTATGCTGCAGACACTTTAGTACAAACTGCCTGATGAGACTCACAACTGGGGGTGATGATGAGGTCAGATTATTTACCGCTGCAACTACCGCCATGTTGTCTGTGCGAAATCAGACTGATTTTAACACTTATGAAAAAAAAAATGTCAATTAGCTGTGATGTTTTTCCTGTTTTTGGTCATGCTCTCACTCACAGGAAAGGGATAGGAAGGACAGGAAATCTATACTCTGTTATGCAGGCACAATTTTAAATTATAAAAATTGATGAAAATGGCAAATGCAGAACCACGTATGGTATGTGAAAAATCAGTATCTGTTCTTTTCTTTTGTGTGTGTGTTTTTTTTATTGCTAGGACAAATGTGAACCCTGCCTCAATTTGTACCCCACAGATGTTATGTGCTCACAGGCTTCTCCTTGGCAGGGTGCGGGGGGGGGGGGTGCTGGCCACTGCCCATGCTTAGCACTAGAAAGCGCCTGGCTGGTGAATGGGAGCAGCTGACAGGTGGTGAATTCACTACCTTCAGCTGCCTGTGGAAAATAGGCCTCGGTGGTTGATAATTTTGCTCAGAGGTATCTAACATTCAGTGCAGTGACACAGAGGCGGGACAAGGTCCTCCAGCACCCAAGGCTGAGACACCAAAGTGCGCCCCTCCATCCCTGCCACCCCAGCCGTCACACACTGGTTGCTATTAGACTAAGAGGTGCCACAAGGCCCACAACCTCCCCAACACCTTAATATCTAGTTATCTGGCTTGCAGTCACTGCTATGTATCCCCTTTTCTTATTTCTTTCTGCTTCAAACACAATTAGGAATGACAGCTGAATGAATTGTGCGCCCCCTCCTATTCTGCGCCCTGAGGCTGGAGCCTCTCCAGCCTATGCCTCGGCCCGGCCCTGCAGTGACATTACCTGGTAGAGGAACACTTTTTTTTTGTTTTTGTTTATTTCTTTGTTCCAACTGTTAGTCCTTGTACACGTGCTCAATGGTTCTCAGCCAGTTAGGGAACCAATGTTTGTCCTGTTTGATGAAATTATCGAATCGGAAGGTCGATCGACCCCATAATATAAAGTGATGTTTGGGCACCTTAGAGTGGAATTAAACCCAGCATTTATTTGCTCTAAAAAAATTATTTACAGCATATTATATACTACCACGATTTTTTTTTTTTTTTTTTTTGTACTAGAACAGCACTCAATTAGTTAAACAGAGCTTGAAAGTTCAGTGCAGAGAAATCTGGATGCATCCGAAGTGAAGATGTTATCTTGTGCTTGCTCAATTGTATCAAGTGAGTAATGTGATACATTCTCTGACTGTGCAGAACCTCCTGGACACAGACGGGAACTCAAAGCATTTCTGCCTTCAATACAAGATGAATAAAACCAGTTGTGAATAAAATGCAAGGGCAGCTCTCAAAGCAAAAACTGTACTTTTGGGAACTTGTAATTTCTAAATGAATAATACTTATGCACAAATGCAAATATAACTGTATGGGATATAAAATGTAGGAAAACATGTTTTCATTGAATATTATGTCAGGGTTTTATACCGCTTTAAAGAGAGTCTGACGTCTCGTAAAAATCAGGTTTTTATTTTAAAAAATGTTTAACATGACTGCCCTACCTAAACCGCTACATCACCGCCGCTGTAATCTTGCTAAATCCCCCCCCCCCCCCCAAACTCCCCAGGGGGCAATCCGGGCAGCGCTTCCATGAGAGGAAGAGCTTTCAGCTGCAGCTCTACCTCTCGGCGCGTCTATCAGCCCGGATCGCTGCCTCTCCCCCGCCCCTCTCAGTCTTCCTTCACTGAGAGGGGCGGGGGAGAGGCAGAGATCCGCCGCTGATAGACGCGAATGGAGGCAGAGCTGCGGCTCCTAGCTCTGCCTCCTCTAGCAGCAAAATCCACCACCATGAAAGTTGTGGATTTTGCGGGGGAGAGGGGAGTTAGAGGGGATTTAGTTAGATTTCAGCTGCGGGGATGCGGCGGTTTAGGTAGGGCTAAGATGATAAACACATTTTTTAAATAAAAACATGATTTTTGCGAGACTTCATTGTCTCTTTAACTCTCAGTGATAATTAGAGTTAGAAATATCTGTGGCTGATTTAAACAAAAACATTTGTAAGTGCAGGGAACAGGTAACAAGTTCAATCACTCAAGATTCGTTGGTATGGGAGTTAAATAAGGGCTGGTTCACACTGCAAGTGCTTTTGTAAGCACTGGTGATTTTAATCAGTTCACCCCTAAAGGCTCATACAGACATCAGACTATAGTCTTTTGAAAATGAAAGATCACAGACCAATTTTACCCCCTTCCATGTAGTATGAGAGCCATACCTACACAGTCTATTCTATGGAGCTGAACTCCACATCAGACAGAAATCTTTGCAAGATGCTGCACACAAAGATGCTGTAGACATTCAAAAGATCAGTATCTGCAAAAGATCTGTTCCTGCCAAAGATCCTTTCCTGCAAAATGCATTCATAGTCTATGAGATGTGCAGATCATCATACACACTTTGTTTAACTGATGTTCATCTGCAGATCAGATCCACCAGGATGGATTTTAAGATCTGCAGATGATTGTCTGATCTGCAGATGAATGTCAGTTAAACAAGGTGTGTATGAGGATCTGCAGATCTCATAGACTATGAATGCATTTTGCAGGAACGGATCTTTGGCAGGAACAGATCTTTTGCAGATACTGATCTTTTGTGTCTGTACAGCATCTGTGTGTGCAGCATCTTGCAAAGATTTTTTTCTGATGGGGAGTTCAACTCCATAGAAAAGACTGTGAAGGTATGGCTCTCATACTACATGGAAGGGGGTAAAATTGGTATGTGATCTTTCATTTTCAAAAGACTATGTTCTGATGTGTGTATGTGGCCTAATGCTTCATACACACTTGAGATAAAAGTCTTTGGAAAAGGCAAGATCACAGACCAATTTTACCCCATTCCATGTAGTATGAGAGCCATACTCTACACAGTCTATTCTATGGAGCTGCACTCCCCATCAGATAAAATCTTTGCAAGATGCTGCACACAAAGATGCTGTACAGACACAAAAGATCATTATCTGCAAAAGATCTGTTCCTGCAAAATATAAATTCCTGCAAAATGCATTCATAGTCTATGAGATCTGCAGATCATCATACACACCTTGTTTAACAGACTTCATCTGCATATCTGGCAATCATCTGCAGATCTGAAAATCCATCCTGGTGGATCTGATCTGCAGATGATCTGCAGATAATTGTCTGTTAAACCAAGTGTGTATGAGGATCTGCAGATATCATAGACTATGCATGCATTTTGCAGGAATGGATCTTTTGCAGGAACAGATCTTTTTTGCAGATAATGATCTCTTGAATGTGTACAGCATCTTTGTGTGCAGCATCTTGCAAACATTTTATCTGATGGGTAGTGCAGCTCCATAGAATAGACTGTGTAGAGTATGGCTCTCATACTACATGGAAGGGGGTAAAATTGGTCTGTGATCTTGCCTTTTCCAAAGACTTTTATCTCAAGTGTGTATGAAGCATAAGGGCTCGTTTCCACTGTTGCGACGCGATTTCGGCCGCATTCCGACGCTTGTAAAAACGCATGCGGATGCGTTTCCGCATGCGTTTTTACCCGCGATTTCGCGTGCGATTTCGCATGGCAGGGTGCCATGCGAAATTAACCATGACACTGCCAGGGCAAAATAACATTGAAAAGGTGCGAAATCGCCCACGAATTCGCGGGTAAAAACGCATGTAAAAACGCATGCGTTTTTACTATTAAATACATTAGCGGCGATTCGCCCGCATTCCTGAGGCACGCGAATCTGCACGACCCTGTCGTGCAGATTTTCCCCGCACAGAAAAACGCCGCCGCCGCCGCACACGTGGAAACAACCCCATACAGTAACATTAAGTATGCGAATCCGCATGCAGTGCCCGCATGCGGATTCGCTACAGTGGAAACGAGCCCTCAGGGTTTTTACCCTAACGGACCAGAGCAATTTTCACCTATTAGTGCTTCTCCCTTTTATTCCCTAATAACTTTATTACTACTTATCACAAAGAAAGTGATCTATACCTCGCTTTTTTTCACCACCAATTAGGCTTTCTGTAGGTAGTACATTTTGCTAAGAATTATTTTATTCTAAATGCGTTTTAATGGTAAAAATAAGAAACTAATGGAAAAAAATTCATTTCTCAGTTTTCGTCCATTATAGTTTTAAAATTAAACGTTCTCCTGTGGATATAAAGGACACATTTTATTTGACCAGTTGTCCCAATTATTAAACCGTTTAAATTATGTCCCTATCACAATGTATGGCGACAATATATTGTTTGGAAATATAGGTGTTATTTTTCTGTTATAAAAAATCTAGTTTTAAGCAATCAAAACTTGACGTGTGTGTGTGTGTGTGTGTGTGTGTGTGTATGTATGTGTATATGTAAATGTGTGTGTATGTATGTATGTATGTATGTATGTGTATATGTAAGTGTGTGTGTGTGTGTGTGTATATGTATATGTATATGTATATGTATAACTCTCTCATCAGCCCTAGAGAAAGCTGCTCCACCAATATTTCGCCGCCACTGACCCCCTAACCCCCAGCCCTGGCGCACTACCCATACTCGCAACCTCCAGAGGAAAACACGTGCCACTGAACGGAAATGGAGAAAAACTAGACTTAACCAGGATTTCCTACAGTACAAGACCAACCTGCTGCAGTTCCACGCTGCCCTTGCTCATGCGAAGCAGGAATACTTTACCAAGCTTATCGGAGCACAAGCTTCCAATCCCCGGCGTCTTTTTGCCACTTTCAACTCCCTGCTTAAACCCACCCCCCGTTTCCTCCCTCTCTGCCACAGATTTAGCCACCCACTTCACCAACAAAATTGTCTCCATCTGCCAAGAAATATCCAATCTCCAATCTTCACCTCCCACCCCCTCCCAACCAGCTCCTCCTCCACCGTATTCTCCCCTCACATCCTTCACTCCTACTACCACCGAGGAAGTCAACCACCTACTGCAGACTTCCCATACCACTACTTCGCCCCTTGACCCCATCCCTTCTGATTTACTCCAGCCTCACTTCACGGAATTGGCCCCAGTCCTCACTACCCTGTTCAACCTCTCCCTATCCACAGGCACCTTCCCCTCAGACTTCAAGCAGGCCACTGTACTACCCCTGCTCAAGAAACCCTCCCTCGACCCCTCGCTACCCTCTAACTACCGTCCTATCTCCCTCCTCCCCTTTGCCTCAAAACTCCTGGAGCGTCTGGTTCACAAACGCCTGACTCAGTACCTCAATGCCAACTCACTCCTAGACCCACTGCAATCTGGATTCCGGCCTGCCCACTCAACCGAAACTGCTCTCACCAAAGTGGTCAATGACCTTGCCTTAGCTAAAGCTGAAGGTAAATACTCCATTCTCCTCCTCCTTGACCTTTCAGCAGCTTTTGACACAGTAGATCATCCCCTACTCCTCCAGTCCCTCCAGTCCTTGGGCATTCACGATCTCGCCCTGTCCTGGCTTTCATCCTACCCCTCCAACCGCTCCTTCACGACCGCCTTCAATGAGTCCTCGTCCACCCCCAACCACCTCTCGGTGGGAGTCCCCCAAGGTTCGGTCCTTGGCCCCCTACTGTTCACGCTATACACATCCTCCATTGGCAAGGTTATCTCCTCCATGGGTTTTAACTATCATCTGTATGCAGATGACACCCAGATCTACCTCCACACCCCTGACATAACCACCACTACCATGGACAAGGTCTCCTCCTGCCTATCAGCCATCTCCTCCTGGATGTCCGCTAGGTTCCTGAAACTAAATCTAGACAAAACGGAATTTATGATCTTCCCACCCCGGCCATCCACGAACCTCCCAGATGTGCATGTCACTGTTAACCACACTACCATTCGCCCTACCTCTCAAGCCCGTTGTCTGGGTGTCACCCTGGACTCCGCACTCTCCTTCACTTCCCACATCCAAAACCTCACAAATTCCTGCAACTTCCACCTTCGTAACATCTGTAAGATTCGCCCTTTCCTGACCTCTGCCACCACCAAACTCCTCATCCATGCCCTCATAATTTCCCGCCTTGACTACTGCAATGCCCTGCTGTCTGGTCTCCCTATGACCCGAACAGCCCCACTGCAGTCCATCATGAATGCGGCAGCCAGAATTATCCACTCTTCCCATCGCTCCACCACGGCAGATCCCCTCCTAGAATCCCTCCACTGGCTTCCTATCCAGTCCAGAATCAAATTCAAGATACTGTGTCTGACCTACAAATCTGTCCACAAAACTTGTCCAACCTACATTTCCGATCTTACTCAGAGGTACACACCTAGCCGCTCACTCCGCTCTTCCAATGAACTTCGCCTAACCGCCCCCCGCATCACCCAGTCCCATGCACGCCTCCAGGACTTCTCAAGAGCTGCTCCAACACTATGGAACTCCCTACCTCCACCCATTAGGGCAGCCCCCTCCTTCAACATCTTCAAGAAAGCCCTCAAAACTCACCTTTTCACTCTGGCCTACTACCCCTCGCAAGTGCTCTAAACCTACAGCTGAACTCTGGTCCCCTACCGTTCGTGTCCTTACCTCTCCCTCTAGATTGTAAGCCTTTGGGCAGGGTCCTCCTCCTTTTGTGTCCTACCTGATCATGCACCTCCATTACTGTGAACCCATGCTATGCATCTGAGTGAACCTAACTTGCCTAATCTACAATGCTCAATCCAATGACTAAGCATTACCTGGCACTCATACTGTGCCGTGTGATCTGTTTTTCTATTATTCCTGTATTGTCATATTGCTGTATGTCACTCCTAAATATTGTCTGTAACCTAAATTAATGTTTAGCGCTGCGTAATAGGTTGGCGCTTTATAAATACAATACACACACACACACACACACACACACACACACACACACACACACACACACACACACACACACACACACACACACGTTTTAAAATGTTTATTTTTTACTGATATTTAAACAAAAGTTGGGTATAATTTCTAAAAATGGCAGATTTCTCGGACTTTCAAAGAGGTCAAATTGTTGGTGCTCGTATGGCAGGCGCTACTGTAACAGAAACTGCCAGAATGATTGGCATTTCAAGAGGTACTGTCTCAAAAGTAATGGCTGCCATTGAAAGAAAAGGAAAAATGCCCTCAGCAAAGCACAGTTGTGGCCGAAAGTCGAAGTTGTCTGAGAGAGACCGTCGGACTCTAAATCGAATTATTAGAAAAGCTTGCAAGACCGCGGCTCCCAAAATCACTGCAGAGCTGAACACCTACAGAACCCAGTTTCCACAAAAAATGTTCGTCGAGAGCTGCACAAATCTGGATTCTACAGAAGAACTGCAATTAGAAAAACTCTGCTCTCAAAGACAAATGTTTCAAAGTGTTTAGAGTGGTGTAGAAACCACCAGAACTGGTGATCAGTTCTGATGATTTGGGGTGCTATTTCTTGAAAATCCACTGGGCCAATGATTTCCCTTCATGGAAGAATTAACAGCCGAGACTATCTAGTAATTTTGGGCAACTAAGTTCATCCTATGGTTCAAGAACGGTTTCCGGAGGGGAATGCCATCTTTCAAGATAATGCCCCAATCCATACAGCTAAAATTGTTAAAGAATGGCACAAGGAACATTCAAATGAAGTTGAGCATCTCATCTGGCCACCACAATCCCCAGACCTCAACACTGTTGAGCATTTATGGTTGTTATTAGAGATTAAGAAGTCGATTTCCTCCGCCATCGTCTCTAAAAGAACTGGAGGGTGTTTTTATATGAATAAAGGGCTAAAATTCCTTTGGAAACAATGCACAATGTGTATGAATCAATACTTCGGAGAATTGAGGCTGTAATTGCCGCAAAAGGAGGACCTACACCATATTAAAATATATTTTGTTGATTTTCAAGGTGTTTCCATTATTTTGTCCAACCTCTGTACATTGTTACCTGCGACAGTCAAAACTCAACTTTAGACTAAAGATGCGTACACACGCACTACTGTAATGAACGACGGGTCTGTCAGATCCTCCCGCTGGGCCGGCATTCTGCCGACAGTAGTGCGTGTGCAGTCTGTCAGGCAGACTGATAAGGCGGTTTCTGAGCGATCCGCTGAGCGGATCGTTCAGAAACAGCCTTATCAGACATTACGCACACACTACTGTCGGCCCGAACGTCTGCCCAGCGGGATGGTCTGTCGGACTTGTCCATTACAGTAGTGCGTTTGTACGCACCTTATGGCGTTCTGGGATAGGCCTATTAAAGATTAGGTAATGTGTGAAATGAAGTCCGCTCAAACAACCACCCAGCAGGGCCAGATTACACAATGGTTCTTAATCATAGCTGCTCTGATTAAGAACCATTGTGTTTGAAACATGTTAGCAGACATGTTGTGCTATGTTTTACTGCTTCAATAAAGATTAATTGCTGGATCATCTGGCGGAACATCACTTTCTTATTAAAGATTAGGACTAGACATTTACAGTTATGTCCCAGTTATCGGCTTACTTTGACTGCTTTTGCAAGTGGGAAAAAAACAGAAAACTATTGTTTTATCTGAGTGTAGTGTGGAATGTGTCTCTGTAGGTGTGAGGAGAGGAAGCTGCATAATGTACATAAAAGGGAATCTCCGCTGGGGGACATGCGTGGACAGGTTCATGCAGATGGGAGATGTTACCAGAAGCACAAGCTTGGACTTGTGGTTCTACACAAACCATAGTGACATCACAGGAGCTTTTAGTGGAGGTCTGGAAAACCTGGGATCTTCCAGAAAAAGGGGAAAAAAGCACAGGAGAGACCAGGCGCCCCTGACGGCGTAACATGTTATGCAATTGCTAGAAAGGAGACCTATAAACGTGGTAATCACAAACCTGGATTACGTAACGGCAACCACAGTATCTAAGCTTTGGGTGTGACGTATCCGATCACACTTGTGGATGTATATGTCTTGAAACAGTTCGATTGTTCTCCAGAACAAGTGTATTTAGGATCACCAAAAGGGAAGCCCTTTAGCGTCCTGGATGGATAACCAATTTAGGAGGGTGTCGTAGCGTAACTTGGGAGGGAGGCACCATCCTTTGTTTACCCATCTGCACGCACAGATCTGGAGCAGCACTGTAGTGGATCGAGTTGGTCAGGTCTAGTGTTGGGCGAACACCTAGATGTTCGCGAACGTTCGCCGAACATCGCCGCGATGTTCGGGTGTTCGACCCGAACTCCGAACATAATGGAAGTCAATGGGGACCCGAACTTTCGTGCTTTGTAAAGCTTCCTTACATGCTACATACCCCAAATTTGCAGGGTATGTGCACCTTGGGAGTGGGTACAAGAGGAAAAAAAAAATTAGCAAAAAGAGCTTATAGTTTTTGAGAAAATCGATTTTAAAATTTCAAAGGGAAAACTGTCTTTTAAATGCGGGAAATGTCTGTTTTCTTTGCACAGGTAACATGCTTTTTGTCGGCATGCAGTCATAAATGTAATACATATAAGAGATTCCAGGAAAAGGGACCGGTAACGCTAACCCAGCAGCAGCACACGTGATGGAACAGGAGGAGGGTGGCGCAGGAGGAGAAGGCCACGCTTTGAGACACAACAACCCAGGCCTTGCATGAGGACAAGAAGCGTGCGGATAGCAATTTGCGTTTTGTCGCCATGCAGTCATAAATTTAATACAGATGAGAGGTTCAATAAACAGGGACCGGAAACGCTAACCCATCACAGATGTTCATTGTTCATGTTACTTGGTTGGGGTCCGGGAGTGTTGCGTAGTCGTTTCCAATCCAGGATTGATTCATTTTAATTTGAGTCAGACGGTCTGCATTTTCTGTGGAGAGGCGGATACGCCGATCTGTGCTGATGCCTCCGGCAGCACTAAAACAGCGTTCCGACATAACGCTGGCTGCCGGGCAAGCCAGCACCTCTATTGCGTACATTGCCAGTCTGTGCCAGGTGTCTAGCTTCGATA